>NW_024066270.1:0-168986 GCF_014898535.1 Botrytis deweyae
AATTTCTAAGAATATTAAAAAATTGAATATATCAATTATTATTATAAAAACTTTATGAAAACAGATTTCAAAATAATTCGATTAATAGATTATAGAGATTTTTAATTTTAAAAATGTAGCAAAATATTGATTTTTGATGTGAAAATGAATTTCGGCTAATAACAGTTGACTAGTAATCTTACTATATCTATATTGATTAAATTGAGATTCAATCATAATAGTTTATTAAATTAATAAAAACAATACTATTAATTATAATTATAGTAATTATATTGTTGATTATTAAAAAGCTATTTTGATAAAAATAGTAAGATTTTCAATAAATATAACAAATATAATAAATATTATAAATACAATCAATAAAGTTATCAATAATATTAATACATCTCGAGAACTATTTATAATAATAACAAAAATAAAGGTTGAAGATTTAAAGTTAAAAATTAGAATAAATCAGAATAAATGTATTATTGAAAGGTTAATAAATTATTTAGCAATATTGCTTACCTAGGTATCTATTTTTATTATCTAAAATATATTATATATGATTTAGATATTATTTAAATATATTAACATTTATTAAATACTATATTCAATCAAATATATCAGGAATTGAAATTTATTAGAATTTCTGATAATTCATTAAATTTCAAATATTGAGATAATATTCTATATAATTTATTATGATCCGAATAATATATATATTCTAATAAAATATTAAAAGTTATTTGGATTATTCGATAAATAAAATTGACTAATAATTGAGCTCTGATAATTTCAAAAAAGTGATCCGAACGCACCCTAAGTCAACAACTGTTGTACAGGGTATATCTTGACAAATCTAGGTTTGGTTTTTCAGTCATACAGTCTGTTCTTTTACAATGTACAAACTTCTCGAGTGAGGTAAGCCGACTGGCGTTGCTATACAGAGTATATACTGATCGAGTCTTTTATCCAGTTCGAACCTCAATCGATAGAATGCGATCAACTACTCTATCCCGAAAGATGGGGTTTTCAATTAAGATATTTCATGGTTTTGAATGAAGCGATTTTACAATTTTACAAATGAGTACTTGGCTGCGTTGGGAAAGGGTGAGGAACTTTGACATTAGGAGTACAGCAAAACCTCTCCATAAGGATACCGGTTTTTGTACTCTTTTTTAAGGATATATAGAGGTATTTTTATATAGAGATTCCACTTAATCCCGATGTAGTAGTAATTTCTTTCCAATTAGTCCCGATCGGGCCATTTCCATGACATTTTTTGGGTTTCAGTTAAACCTTTCCACCAAGTATTCTAAAATCCTAAAATATTTATTATATAATAAGTCATTCTAATAATTCTATTAATTCAATAAGAATATATATATGATTTTGGGACCGAAAAATATAAGGATATCCTAATAGAAGGGTTTTAAGGATATAGGCCTTTTTTAGGCCTAAATTTTTTGGGAACCGAAAAATATATCCTTATAGAGAGGTTATCCTTATAGGGGGGATCCTTATGGAGAGGTTTTGCTGTACTTTATGATTTGTCCTGGAAGTTCGTTATTGTTACAGATCAATCGTTAGAATTCAATGTGCGCATATGAAAAGGTTAACACGTTTGGATATCGAGGAATAATAAAGAATACTGCATCTTTCATATACAAATGAAATCATTAAAGAGCTGAATGAATACGATGTGTAAACGGACTCTTCCCACATTCCAACAACCACTCCTTGATCCTCTTAACCCCTTGCCAATCCCCTGTTTGTATCTCCTCGTTTTCCTTTTCCACCCAACCTGGTGTATAACCTCCGTCAAGATCGATAAGCCATAAGCGGTTCTTCAGATCAATCAGTATGTTTTGCGGTTTTGCATCACCCCATATCAAATCCATTGTATGCAGTTGATGTACAAGACCCTCTAGCTCATTTGCCCAGTGAAGTCGTAAATCGTTTGAGCAATCTTCCCATAGTGCTATATCGTAAAGTGTCCCCTTGTTCTTAATGTAAGAGAGAACAAAACCCAGCATACACTTTGGGTTTGTGATAATAGTGACATCATCTTCAGTGTATCCCCATTTTTCAATCAATTCGGCTTCTGATACCGGCTCATAGTCCTCCAGAACCTCTTCTATGTCGATCACAACTATGCCTTTTATACGGCAAATTGGCATTGTCGAAGGAAGTTTACCCGCATCGAAAGCATCCATCACTCGTTTGTGTACCCAATCCTTGCCTGGCGGTGTATTCGAAAGTAAAGGCTTAAAGTAGCATTTCGTATTAGTGCGGATTACAGATGGGCCTTTTAAGCATGGGTGTTGATCTAACTCTGAAGAAGTAGGTATGAGATGAATTTGAGACGGGGTAAAGTAATTGAAAGTGTCGAGTAGCCAATCATCTATGGGTTTTAGAGGTGAACCCGGAAGACCCACCACCTGTCGGGGTAATTGTCCTTTAAGAGTTGGCAAAAGGGTATCTCCATTGCATTTGGCTTCAAGGATGTATACTGTCGCTTGTAGGTAATCACGAGTGGTACAATTCGATGGTATTGCTTCGATCAATAAAGAATCCATCAAAGCCCGGAATGGTTCTTTGAGTTTATTAACTTCCTCTTCTGCATTCATAACATCCCAATTATTATATCCTGCATCTCCAAGCGCCAGGATCTTCAGCGATTTGTTGTACTGTGCCAATTGATAAGATGAGGCCTTGAGATTTCTCGGTAGATATTGTATTTCGAAACGAGCTTCAAAGCCTTGTACAAAAATTTTAATATATGATTCATTGTTATAATCATCTACCTCTTCATATTGATGAAGTTCAATAACGTAAGTATTAACCATGTTGGAAATTGGTCGCCAGGTATTATTTCGATGTTCTGTTGAAAGGAATGTCCAGATTTGTTGAAATGATAGTAGTAGCTTTGGTTCATCTTCTCGACTTTTCATTAATTGTACCCCACATTTGCAAGCCTCACTTTTTCGAATCATAATACCTCTCTTGCAGGGTTCGAAGGGCTATGCGTACACTTAAAGATCACTGTATTACACAACTCATAAATCGGGTACTCTACTTTCGAACCACCCCCCTTTTGAACCACCCTTTTACACCAAAAATCACTTTTTAGGTTTATTAATATCTCTATCAATATTCAATATAATTCAATGAAAATTTATATATATATAATTTAGATTGATTTAAACTTATTTTGAAATTTTTAGATTTTTAGGATTTTTTTATATTAAAAGTTAGAACTTCAAAATATCGATTTTTAAATTTGTATGGAAATCATATACAAATTTAAGTTTTTTATTAAATCTTGAATAACTTTTTAATAATATTAATTAAAAGAAAACTATATATATTTTTGAAATATTTAAACTTCAATCTATATGAAAATTCAAAAAAAAATTCAAAAAAATTAATAGATATAGAAATATAATATACAATAAATTTAAAATAATATAAATAATCCCTATTATTTTGAAAATATCTTTATAAATATTTATTTATAAAAAAAATTTCAATTTTTCTAAATCTCTTATATTAAATATACTAATCTATTAAGTTATATATAAATTTTAATTAATTAATCCTATCCTTCTAATATTTTATTTTTGATTCCCAATAATTTTTACTATCCACAATTAATCTAAATCTGATTAATTTATATATAATAAACAAATTATAAAATAATTAATATATTTGATATAATAAAAATGTTTCAAATAAATTTATTAATTTCTAAAATTTATGTATAATTAATTAAAAACTATAAATATTCTAATTAAATTAATATTTAATAAATTCTAAAAACCCAAATTGAAAACTAAAATCTTATTTATTAAATCGAATTAAATTATAAATCTTAATTATATTAAAAAACAAAACGAAATTTAAAAAAGAATCTAAAGTATAAATATACCAAATTGATTTATTGAATTTGAAAAATCGAAAAATATTGAAATTGAAAATGGGAATTCCTTCCTATATAGTTTATCAAAAAAATGGATTTTATTCAATGAATATAATTATCATTAAACCAGTTATACCCCGAAAGGCTTTAACTACAAGCTAATTCTATATTATATATGTCTCTTTAGGCTAGCACCTTTCTCTTATAGATCAACTCCAGTATATGCGATCTCAATACCATCAAGATTATAACGAAAAGTTCTTTGTAGCATTTGTTATTGTTATTTTTGAATAAAATTATTGGAATGGAGAGAGAGAAGAGTGAAGTGATATTAGGTCTATATATAAGTCGGGTACCCTACTTTCGGGCTACCCCCCTTTTGGGCTACTTTTTATATTCAAAATACGAGCTAGAAGCTAGAGGCTAGCGAAATCTATTTATTATTATTATTATTATTATTATTATTATTATTATTATTATTATTATTATTATTATTATTATTATTATTATTATTATTATTATTATTATTATTATTATTATTATTATTATTATTATTATTATTATTATTATTATTATTATTTATTATTATTATTATTATTTTATTATTTTATTATTTTATTATTTTATTATTTTATTATTTTATTATTTATTATTTTATTATTTTATTATTTTATTATTTTATTATTTTATTATTTATTATTTTATTATTTTATTATTTTATTATTTTATTATTTTATTATTTAAAGTTTAGGGTTGGATATACCCCACTAAAGCCTGTGCACAGACCACCACTCCAAAAAGCTTAGAATCTCTGAATAGCTTCAAAATTCATAATTTGATCGAATATAGAAATATAAATCTTATTTACTTTTAGGATTCTAAAAGCTGCGCAGCACGAGCGTAGGCGTAGGTCCTGAGTGACGTTAAAATAACTATGGAGAGCGCTAGCGAGGCCGTTGTTATTTTTAGCCACAAAGGGCCGAGAAAAAGCTCGTTCAAAATATACTAAAAATAGAATTTATAATTTTCTTATTTATAAACAGAATTTAATGAAAATTTATATATATATAATTTAAATCGATTTAATCTTAGCCTGAATTTTCAGATTTTTAGGATTTTTTTATATTAAAATTTAGAACTTCAAAATATCGATTTTCAAATTTATATGGGAATCATATACAAATTTAAACTTTTTATACAATCTTTAATAACTTTTTAATGAAAATTGTTAAAAATAAATTATAAAATTTTATTATAAATTTATAGATAGTTTATTGAATAGTTTATTAAATGATTTCAAAAATGATTTTTAGAAGATTCAGGTTTGCTTTAAGTTTGTAGGTATTTATGATTTATTTTGGTAATGAAACAGGGTATTAGTTTAAAAAGTATATATAGTATAGAATTAGTTTGTAATTAAAATCTTTTAGAATACAATTCATTTAATAATAATTATATTCATTAGATAAAAAAAATTTCTAGTAAATTATGTGTATTAGAATTAATATAAAATAATGATTAGGATAATATATATAGATATAAATTTAATAATGAAACTTTTCACTAATTTATTTAAAAAAAAAATTAAATTATATATATATAAGAAAAACTTTTGTTTTTAAATGTATAATCAATTTAATATCGATTTTGTACAATATTAATACCTATTTATAATAAAACTCTTTCTTTTGAAATTTTTATTTTCATAAATTTTAAAATCATTGAATAATTGATTATTATTATATTGATCTTATTTTAAATTTCATTAATTTTTATAATAATAAATTAATATTATAATATTTATGGTCTTATTTTATAAGATTTAATTTCCTTATAATTTTTGAAAGAAGCTATATTATAATACAAAAACATAAAGAATGAATTTAATATATATAATTCAATTTATATTCAAAATTTAGAAATTTTAAAAACTTTTCAAAATTCAAAAAAAAAACAGTTTACTTTCAATAAGATAATGATTTATATTTAAAAGGATTAGATTTAATAATAAAATAGGGATTTATATTTAATATTTATATTCAATAAGATTTTTTTTGATTTTTTTTAGAAAAATAAACAAAATTAAAATTCAATAATAATTTATTAATAAATAACATTTTCCATTCTGAAAATAATAAAAATAATAAAAATAATAAAGTTTTAGAAACTAATTTGATTAATATTTTTAAAATCTGCAATTTCTAAAATTGTTGAAAAAATTTACAAATTTTGAAATTTTATTAGTTTTTTATTAAATCCTTGAAAATGTGTAAATTTCATAAGTTTAAAAATGAATAGTGTTTTCAATATTATATAATATTCAGAATCTAGAAAAACTTGAAAATCTTAAAAATAAAAGAATTCTATAAACTACCTAATCAGATTCATATTTAATATGAAAAAAACCTTGATAATAAAATTCTATCAATTTTTTATTGGATTCTTAAACCCTATAAAATTAGAAATTAATAATATTTTCAATATTATATAATATTCAAAATCCTAAGAATCTAAACAATCTAAATAATCTAAAAAATCAATAAAATCAATAAAATCAATAAAATCAATAAAATCAATAAAATCATAAAAATCATAAAAATCATAAAAATCATAAAAATCATAAAAATCATAAAAATCATAAAAATCATAAAAATCATAAAAATCATAAAAATCATAAAAATCATAAAAATCATAAAAGCAATAAAAATAACAAAAATGATAAAAATCTAGAATATCAAAAAAAACCTAGAAATTCTAAAAATCCTGAAACCTGATAAAACTTCGATAGCTTTCTATTGAATCCTTAAAATCCAAAAAAGAATTTTGGAATTTCTAAAAAGTTTGAAATTCTGAAAACAATTTATTTATATTTATTTTTATTTAAACAATTCTGATAAGATACTATTTTGTTTTGAATTAAATATAAATTATTTAAGAGAATATTGATTATTTACAATCAATTTCAATTCATAAATTCAATTAATTACAAAATAATTAATTCAACTTCTTTTTTTATATAATATTATACAAAAAGTTTATTTTGATAAAAAAAATTATAAAATAAATCGGGTACCCTACTTTCGGGCCAACAGGGTTTTAGGCCATCTTTTTATACCAAAAATCACTTTTTAGGCCTATTAATATCTCTATCAATATATAATATAATTTAATAAAAATTTCTATATATGTAATTTAGATCGATTTAAGCTTATTCAGAAATTTTCAGATTTTAAGGATTTGTTTGTATCGAGATTTAGAGTTTCAAAATATCGATTTTTTAATTTATATAAGAATCATATATAAATTTAGAAATTTTTTAAAATCTTTAATAACCTTTCAATAATAATTATTAAAAGAAAACTGTATATTTTTTTGAAAATTTTAAATTTGAATCTATATAGAAATTCAAAAAAAAATTCAAAAAAATTAATCGATATAAATATATAATATACAATGAGTTTAGAGTAGTATAAATAATTTCTACCATTTCAAGAATATTTTTTTAAATATTTCTTTATGAAAGATTTTTCATTTTTGCAGAATCTTTTATATTAAATACATTATGAATTGATAATAAAATTTTATAATTTATTTTTAGCAATTTTTATTAAAAAGTAAAGATTTTATGAAATTTTCAAATTTATATATAATTTCTATATAAATCAAAAAATCGATATTTTGAAGCTTTAAATCTCGATATAGAAAAATTCTAAAAATCTGAAAATTTCATAATAAGTTTAAAACAATTTGAATTATATATATATAAATTTTCAATAAATTCTATTTATAAATAAAAAAGTTAGAAATTCCATTTTTGGTATAAAAAATAATTGAAAAGTGACCCAAAACAGAGGTGGCCCAAAAGTAGAGTATCCGGCTTAATAATATTTGATCGACTTTTTATCAAATTCTCAAAATCTAAAAAAAAATTGAAAAAATTGAAAAAGAAATCTAAAATCTAGAATATTTTAAAAAAAATCTGAAATCTTAAAAACCCTAAAAAAAAGCTTGCAATAAAATTATTATTTTCAATAATATAAAACAAACGTATTATTGATATTCTATAGATTTATTCAAAATAAAATTTGTTTATAAAAAAAACTTTCTTTTTCTTTCCATATTTTTTTTCAATCATTTTATTTTATTTTAAAAATATATCAAAAATACATTATAAAAAATATCTTAAACATTTTTGAAAGATTTGAATTATAAAACGTTTTCTTTCTTTTAGCTTTTTTTTAATCAAATTTGATAAAATAATATACATTATAAATGTATATTATAAATGTATATTATAAATGTATATTATAAATGTATATTATAAATGTATATTATAAATGTATATTATAAATGTATATTATAAATGTATATTATAAATGTATATTATAAATGTATATTATAAATGTATTACAAATGTATTATAAATGTATTATAAATACATTATAACCTAATCGGAATAAAATTTTCAGAAAATTATTTTCAAAACTTTTGGAATTATTTCTAAAAATTAATTAATAATTTATTCTAAAAAAAATCAAATAAAAAAATTACCAAAATTCATATAAAATATTAATTAATATAATATATAGAAATAAAAATTTAATGAACAAACTTTTTATCAATCTCTTCAAAACCTTTCTTTCAAAATTATATATATATAAAAACTTTTTATTTTTAAATTAATAATCAATTCAATATCGATTCTATATTATATCAATCATTATAATAATATAAAAAGAATTTTTTGTTTTCAATTTCAATATTTTTCGATTTTTCAAATTCAATAAATCAATTTAATATACCTAGGTATTTATATTTTATGTTTTTTTTGAATTTTTTTGAATTTTTCAATATAATTAAAAAATTTAATTCAATTTGATTTAATAAATAAGATTTCAATTTCCAATTTGGTTTTTTGGAATTCATCAAATATTAAATTAATTAGAATATTTATGGTTTTTAATTAGTTCTATATTAATCTAAAAAATCAATAAATCAATTAATAAATTTATTTAAAATACTTAGATTATATTAAATATATCAATTATTTTATAATCTATTTATGATATGTAAATAAATTAACTTTAGATTAATTATTAATAATAGAGATTATTGGAAATCCAAAGTGAGATATTAGAAGGGCAGGATTGAATGATTAAAATCTGTATTCAATTCAATGAATTAAATGATTTATTAGAAGATTTTAGGAAGGGTTTTCAGAAGGTTTAGGCTCGTTTTAAGTTCGCAGGTGCTTATTGATTGGTTTCGGTAGTAGAGGAAAGTGCTAGCCTAAAGAGGTATATATGATAAAGAATTAGCTTAGTGTCAGAGTCTTTCGGGGTATGGCTGGTCCAATGGTAACCATGTCTATTAAATAAAATCCATTTTTCTCTATACTCAAATTTGAGCCTTATCGGAGTTGATTCCGACATCATCTGAATAAGTCAAGCCGACCCCGCCTTGACATTGCCGCAATCACACTGATAAGAGTCACGACTCTCTGATCCCAATCTATTCTAAGGTTGTGCTTGCGCAACCAAGGCATTTCTGATCTGTTGATTCCCTACCGTATTCTTTTGGAATATTGGCCATGCGCTAATACGGATTATTTGTTTGAGTTTTTTGTGAATTAGGGTTACAGTAATAATCAGAATTGTTTGATTCGCTTATTTGATGGATTATTCATCAAATGCTTAATATTCCTATAAAAAACTTCTATTTTGAAGTGTTTGATTCTACTAAAAAGCAAGCTAATTAATTCTAGAATAACTTTAAAATAACAATCTGTATTAGCGCATGGCAAACGACAAGGCTGACATATAGTGGGTAAAACTGTATATTGGTTCAAAAGAGGTAATGGGGGGGGATGATTTTTTATATATCTATTTATAATCTATATATAACAAGTACACCCTTTATATTTACATCTTTCTTTTATTAAAGAGATAGTAATAAATATAATCATATATCTATATCTAAGATTCAAAATTCTATTAATCTTTATTAGATTAAATAAATACATTATTAAAACTTTTTACTTCTAATTATATTCTATATTTTTATTTAAAATGCTTTTTAAACTACACACCATCTTTTATTTATTCTAACTTTTCTTCCAATAAAAAATAAATACTATAATTTCTCTTCAATAAATTCTTAATTTAATTTTTTCATTTTGTAATCTTCTCTAACACTAAAAATCCTGATTTTCTTTTTCAAATTTTCTAGTAATTTTATTTTACGTTTACTTGTTTAGATATTTTAATAAATAAATAAAAATACTTTTTTATTAATAATTAAAAATTCTCTTTTTAAATGAAAAGTTTTCAAATTCATAATAGATTTTCAAAATCTTTTTATTATTTATTTATTATAATTTACATGATTTTTTATAATCTCCCTTTTTTTTAATATAACGAAAATTTCTTTTTACTATAATTTTAACTTTCGTTTGACTAATTTTAAATTATATTATGTAATCAAATTACTAATTTCAAATATAATTTCGTAAACATTTCAATTATATTATATTTTAACTTTGTTTTTTATGGTATTTAATGTTTTTTGGTTTCTTTTAATACAATCTTTTTTTAGACTAAATATATTACAAAATATTTATTTTCATTATTATTATTTATAAAACTTTTATTATACTTTCATCCATAAACTAATAGCTTTTAATAATAGATTAAAAAGAAATTTCCAATTCGAATTTTGATTGAAATCTTAGAAATATTTTGAATAAAAAATATTTTAAATATTTTGTATTCTTTTGGTTTATTTTTATCATTGGTTTTTTTTAAAGGTATAATCCAATCTTTTATTTTTATAAACTAGTAATAAAAGATTTTTGAATTATTTCTATTACTTTTTCTATTATTTTTATAGTTGTTTTTATTACAATTAATGAATTTATTCAACATACCTTTTGACTCTTTATAAAATCTTTTAAAGTTTTTTTTAAAATGAGAGTTAAGATTGATATAAAATCCTATTAAATTTGAAGAATTTTTTATAAATATTGAATTATTTTATTATTATTATTTGTTATACATATAAAGGCTCAAACGAATCTTAAGAAATAATCAATAATTAATAAAATATAATTATAAGATATCCCATTTATTATACAGATTTTATAAAGTTTTATAAAATCTATTCCTAAATAATTTATAGATATTAAAATTGTAATCTCATTTAAGATTCATATTTTATATATATATATATATATATATATTTTATGTATTTCCAGTATTCCAAATAATCATTTTTTATATTGCAATTTATAATAAACTAAAAAAAATCTTGAAGTTTTTTTTTAAGTATTTTTGTTGCGAAATGTTTTTTATAGTTATATATTATATATAATATCTAAGCTTTTCTTTTCTTTATTATATATTCCATTAATTTTTCTTACTTTTTATAAAACAAAGACTTTTTTATTTTTGATTTAGGTTTTGTTTTGAAGTTTGCATATTTTTTTATAAATATAGTTTTATCAAGTTTCTTTGGATTATTTAGAAAAATCCTATCTCTTTTATATAAATAAATATTTTTTTATGAAAAAAAAGGTTTACATTTCAATTTTTCCTTATTTTTCTTAAAATGTTATTATGTTTTAATAAATCTTTTAGATTTTTTGTATATTTTTATCAACTGTTTTCATTGAATTTTAAAAGTTTTAAATCTTTATTTGGTTTCCCTAGAAATTAGGTATATATTTGTTTCATAAGGTTTTTCTTTTTTTCGATATTATTCTATTATTAGGATTTTAATTAAATACTTTTTTTTCAAATTTCTTCATTTGATTTATTATACTTTTTTGTAATCTGAACTTGTATAATTTCTTTTTGTTTTATAAATTTGCTAATATTTTTTAATGATTTTTATATTTCTTCTTTCTATTTTTCAAAATCTATTTGATATTATATATCATATCCGTAAATTTGCTTAGATTCAAGAATTTCTGTATAACTTTATATTTTTTATTTGCAAAAATAGTGTTTAATAAAATATTAATTATAATATTCTTTCGATTTAATATATATACTAAATTCTTATATTTGATAATCTTAGTTTTATTATTCATTTTATAGGTATAAATATTCTTATGTTAATTAGAATTCAGAAAAAAGATTGATAATTAATAATTCATTTTGATTATATTTATGTATAAGTAACTTTTAAGTATATATTTTTTTTTTAAGAATTCTGTTATTATATGCAATTCCTATTTATAGATTTTATAATTACTTTAGATTTTTGGAAATATAAATATATTATAAAGAATCAATAGCTTTTTTTTCTTTATTTATATAATTACATACCCTATTATAAATTCATTCTTATTAAAATAAAACTATATCATTTAATTAAACTTATAAGCAAATATTTTCATTATTGTAGAATATAGATTTCTTAATAAGTTAAATAATATTTGATTCAATGTTATTCATTTCCAATCTATATTATCTATCAACTTTGATAACAATCTTTTAATTTTTATAAAGTGTTTTATTCATATTTTTAGAATAAAAATATTCTCATTAAATATCGAAATATTATTTTTATTTTTAATATTAATTAATTCTTAATATTTTTTGCTTAGATTTCTTTGATTTGAATTTTTTTTAAAATGAACCAAATCTAATACTTTTATTTTCTTTAGAAATAGTTTCATTTCTTTGAACAAAAACTTTAACTTTATCTATTCTATTTAAAAAAAAGTAGGTTCTTATCTAAATACATATCTCTTTAAAAAAATTCTTTTTTTAAATATATTATTTATATAAAATATAAAAAATAAAAGACTTCTCTTTTTTTTTAGGAAATATTAAAAATAATTTTAATTTATCTGAAAAATAAAATAGATTGATATACAATCATATGACTTTATTCTAAATGAATACATATTGATTCTGATTTAAAATAAAGTTTTCATTTTTTAATAAATATATATTTAAAGATATATACTATTGAAAAATGTTATTCATATAAATTGATACAAAATCAATATTAGTTTTTATTTAATGGATATTAAATACTTTCAAATCTAGTTTTAAATTGATTTTCAAAAAGGATAATTTTAACTTTCTATTTAATTTGTTATTTTTTGGAAATTTTTTATTAAGTTTGTTCTTTGAAGATATTAATAGAATATGATTTAATATAATTTATATAAGTTTTGTAAATATAAATCTAACAATATTTATTTTCTGAAGTAGGTTTTTAGATTGAAATTATCCTATATTTTAAATAATATAAATAAAAATATATTTATAAAACAAATATATTAATATTGTTTAATATTCATATTTCAAATCGAAAATTAAGAAAATTTTATCTTTGAACTATATTAAATAATTGTAAATCTTGATTTACAATTTTTGAAAGCATTCTGATTTGTTTTTTTCTAAAAGACTATAATTGAATATAATTCTAATCTCAGTATTAAAATCTAGATTTGTACATTGATTTTTTTAAATTAAAACCAAATCCGTATTCCAATTTGATAATATACTGTTTGTTTTTAATGTTTTTTTGTATATACTATAGTTTAATTTTTTGGTAATAATTTATTGAAATTAATATTTCTGTGCTAAAGATTATTGTTTTTGTTTTTTGTATTTTTATAATTTAATTTCCTCCTTAAATCCGAGTTTATATTTTATATGATTACCTTAACGGTACAAGCTGGGATATAATACGGTGGAAGTACGATACTAGTACGGTTCTAGTAGTATTTCTACAGTACTCGAAAACCGGAACGGTACTCGAAATCCTGAACGGTGCTAATACTAATGGAGTGGTACTCGAACCCCTGAACAGTACTCGAACGGTACTAGTACCGTACCCAAACCCTGTACAGTACTAGTACCGTACCCAATTAGGGACTTAGGGAAAAAAAGCTTTCAATCAAATTATATTGAAATTAATATTAAATTAATTATACAATATAATAATAATATTAAAATCTAACGTAATAATATTATAATACATTTTATAATATTGATAAAAAAAGTAAGGAAAATCGTATTTCATTTGATGTTAATTTCATGTCTCTGAAATCCGATTTATAATATTATTTCAGAGATTAATAAATATAATTTAAATTATTTGAATTTGATAAATTATATGTTTATAAGACTTTATTTATATAATGATTTTGAATTTTTAAAATTTATTATATTTATAATAAAGCTCTATTATAATAAATAATAAGATTATATAAAAATTGATTAGTAATCAAACTATATAAGATTTTTTAATTATGTTTTTTGTGTTTTTTTCAATAATAGTTTTGTGTGTTTCGATTTATTTTCAAAATTTATTAAACATTTAATATTCGAAATCTAATAGAAATTTTTTTTAGGTAGGTTTATATTATAAGCCTTATAACACTAACTTTGAAACTTATAAAAGCTAACTATAAAAATATATGAGTAATACTTTGACAATATATCAAACCCAAATAATACTTTCATTATACCAAAATAGAATACAATACTCAATCAAAAACATTCATTCAATTCTTCAAAATCTTCAAATCAATTATTTCTTCCATTGACTGTAACTTATTAATAAAAAAATTATATTATTAAAAAACTCTCAATTTATAAAATTCTAAAATCCATTTCGATTTTATTTTATAAATTCTCTTTTTTTAATTTATTGATTGATTTTAATTCTAGCATTTTGATATTTGTATACAGAGCATCCGTACTTTTTCTCGACCAATCAGCTTCCAGTTATAAACCGTGTTTTAAAATATGTATATTAGGGATTCCTAAGATTTTAGAAATTCTAAAGAATCAGATTGTTTTTGGATTATAATATATATATATATATATTAATCTCAATATATAATAATATTATTCTATTTATAGTAAAAACCTTTTTTAAATTAATATGGATCGAAATTTTATATTCAATTTATATTATCAATCAATTAATAACAAAATAATAGATTATATTTTCTATTTTATTCTATTATTTTGATATTTAACAAAAATCGATTTTAGTATTTAATATTATATATTTAAATGAGACATATGATTTAAATATAAAAACTCAGATTTAATATATCGATTTAATAATGATAATATAGATTTTATTAATATTTTTAATAAATACATATACAGAATCAGTTATATTATTGATTCTATTTTTTGAATATTCCTTTTATCAATATCATCATCAAAAAAAATATATAATAATTTAAATTACAAAATACAAATTATTGTTATTTTAGAATAAAATAAAACCTTATTAAAATACTATTCTTATAAGATTTTAAAAATGAAATTAAATAAATTTTTTAATCCAATATATATTAATAAAATCTATCTTTTCAATTTTTTTTTTAAAAACAAAATAATAATCAAGATATATTTTATTGATTTTATTATAACAATCACTATTGTTATTTATATAATCAATAAATCCAATAAAAGAAATAGTAAAATTATATTATAATAAGTTTAAAAAAAATATGTTAGAATTATTTTTGTAAATATAATATCTCAAATAAAAATACTTTTCAAATAATTCAAACTTTTTATAATGAAATTCAATGAATAAAATATAGATATTAAAAGAATATTATAAACAAAACTAAAAATAACAAAAAGCTTTACCTTAACGGGCCAAGCCAGGAGATAATATGGTGGAAGTACGGTGCTAGTACTAATAGAGTGGTATTTCTATTCTACTAGTGGTATTTCTACGGTTCCCGAATCCCTGAACGGTATTCGTAATGCTAGTACTAATAGAGTAGTATTTTTACAGTTCCCGAATCCCTGAACAGTATTCGAACTTCTATACAGTACTCGAATGGTATTAGTACTATATCTAAACCCTGTATAATATTAGTATTATATTCAATTAAGGACTTAGAGAAAAAAAGCTTTTAATCAAATTATATTAAAATTAATATTAAATTCATTATATAATATAATAATAATATTAAAACTCTGATATAATAATAATATAATAAACTTTATAATAATAATAAAAAAAGTAAGAAAAATCATATTTTATTTAATACTAGTTTCATACCCCTGAAATTCGATTTATACTACTATTTCAGGGATTAATATATATAATTTAGATTCTTTGAATTTATTAAATTATATGTTTATAAGATTATATTTATATAATGATTTCGAATTTATAAAATTTATTATATTTATAATAAAGCCCTAATATAATGAATAATAATACTATATAGAAGTTGATTAGTAATCAAGGTATATTAGATTTTTTAAATATAATTTTTGTATTTTTTTAAATAATGGTTTTTTTGTTTTAGATTTATTTCAGATTATTAAGTATTCAATACTAGAAATTTAGTAAAAATCTTTTTTAAATCTTTATTATAAGCCCTAAAAGAGCTAGTTTCGAGGCCTACAGGGATTAGCTATAGAAGCTAGCTACAAAGGTTTAAGCCTATAGTTTCAGATTCTACAGGGATTAGTTATAAAGGTTAGCGAGTAGTACTTTAACAGTATGCAAACTATATAAATGGTACTTTCACTATACCAGAATAAAGTACGGTATTTAATCAAAGTACAGCTCAGATATCATATCCCGTGGGGGTACGGTGGGGGTACCATTCCGTATTCCCACTTGGGCCATTAAGGTATAAGATTATTAATAAATATAAATTGAAATCTAATCTAAAATTATTTTTATTATATATAAATAAACACCTTATTAAAAATATTATATGAAAAACTAAAATTCTATATAAGAAGATTCCCAATTATTTTAATACTTTCAATAATTTTGAATACGATCTTTTCAAAAATCAAAATAATTAAATATATTCTAAAATAATTCTAATATCATAGAATAGGTAGGCAGAATCAGGAATCTATATTCGATAGTGCTAAGAATAATAGGTATAGAATATAAATTAAAATATAATTTAAAGAACTATAATATAAAGTCTTTTAATATAAAGATATATAGAGTTTTTATTTATAAGTTAATTTAATAAAATTTAATATATTATTTATTAATTATATATATTTATATTATAATATTACCTTCCTTTTTCAGATTAAGCTTTAATAAAGTAATAATTTATAATTTATAATCTTATAAATAAAGAATTTGGTTTAAATAGATAGATTTAGATTTATTAAAATATTTATAATAAAATTGTGAATTAGTTTTTATGTATTTTTTAAGTAATTGATAGGTTTTTAGTTAATTTATTGTAATTAATTCAATAGGTAGTATATTTTAAATAAAGTTCTTTATAATTTCTTTTTTTCTAATAAAAATTCAGGATTTCAATAACTTCAAAATGTTTTAAATTGTTGATTTTTATAAGCAATAGTAATGGGTTATATTATTTAAAAATAAAATTATTATATGAAAAATATAGCAAATTGATATAAAAAATAGAATAAATCTTTATAAAGATAGAGAGTTTTAATTTATAAGTATAGAGATTTATCAAATTCAGAATCTTAAATAATTCAAGATTTTTTTAATTAAATTTTTTTTATAAATATAGGATTTTAATATTTTTAATATTCAATCAAATTAGATTATTAAGGATATATTAGTAAATAGAAAAATAATAAGAATTAGTATTCTTTAAATATTAAATTTAATTAATTATTAATTCTGTTTTCAAATATAAAAAGATTATTTCTATTTTGGAAATAAATTTCTTAATATTTCTTATAATAAGATAATTATTTTTGAATAGGAATAATTCAAAATCTAAATAGAAATGAAATCTGTAATTAAAGAAGAATAGAATTATTTGAAAATTTTTGGATTAGATATTATTAATAAAAAATTTGATAAATGAAAGTTATTTTATTGAATTATTTTGTAGACAAATTATATATAATTTAAAATATTATTTTAATATTGTATTAACTTTTTCAATTTGTTTATTAATTTCAAAATAATAAATAATAAAAAATCTAATAAATATTCCTAAATATTTGTAAATAAATTTTCAGAATTTAAATATAAATTAAGTTTTATAACTGAAAATGATTATTAAAATAGATTGTAAAACTTTCAAATATTTTTTTGGAATAAATAGATAACTTTATTTAAGTTATAAATATTATAATAAAATAGAAAGTATTTCATTTTAATTAAATAATTAATTATTATTATGATAATATTGAAATTAGTATTTTTGAATAAATATATAATAAAATCTATTGAGATATTTTATTAAACTTTTTTCTGATCTTTATAATTTAGAATAGTATAATAGTAATTATAATAATTGTGGATTTATTATATAATATAATTATAATAATTAGGTTAATAATAATTTTGGGATAGTAATTTAAAGATTTGGGTATAATATAGGTAATTAGTAATAAGAGATTTGTAATATAAATAAAATAAATTAATTTTTAGAGAATTATAATCAAGAATATATAGTTTCTCTTAATAGTATAACAAATTATTGTTTTTGAAATATTTAATAAAAATAATTTTCAAATATTTCAGGAATTCTTTTTGTAAGGATTTTAAAATGGATTTAGAAATAGGATTGATTTGATAATCCTTTTGGAATCAAGATAATAAATCAATAAGCAGATTTAGAGAAGTTTTTTAATTCTTTAAAAATATTATAAAATTAAATTTTGGTATAATAAATAGAAATTCAGATTCAAATATAATAAAATCGGAAAAATTAATAAAATCAAAGTTTTATTAATTTTGTATAATAATAATAAATTATATTTTTTTAATAATTTTAATTTCTTTTAAAATATCAATAATTAGGAACAATCAAAATCTAAGTTTTCTTTTTTTAAAACAATTTGATTTTGATATAGAAAATATTTATTTCTTTTTTTAGGGAAATTCTCTAATCTTTTAATTAAAGTATTAGATTTAATATTTAGCTTTTTAGAATAATAAATAATTTGGAAATTGAATTGAAATAGAAATTTAGATTAATCGATTTAATAATAATTTAACAATTTTATTATTATAAAATATTTCAGGTTTTTGTAATTAATAATTATTTGGATTGAAAATAATATGTTTTTAATTTGAAATATTAATTTTTAAAATAATAAATAATAATTAGAAGTTTTTATTATAGATTTTCTACTTATATTTAATAATGAAATACTTTTTTAAAAAGAATATTATAAATTTAAAAATTCTCTTTTTATTATATTAAAAAAGGATTTTAATAGAAATATAATCTAATATATCGATTTCTAGAATGATTTTTTTTTAATAAAAAAAGATTAGAATAAAAGTTTTAATAAATATTTTCTTTAATTAATCGAAAATATTTTAATAAATTAATATTTTATAAAAACAAAATACTTTTTTAATCAGATTTATTATTAAATTAATTATTTTTAAAAATCCTTAATAGTTATTAATCAAAGTTAATAAATTTTATAAATATTTATATATGAATTATAATTATTGAATAGTTTTTAATTTATTATAATTCTTATCTTTTCTAAATCTATTTGAATATTATTCTTTTTATAATTAAATTAAAAAAGATAATTTTAGATTTCAGAAATTTGTATTTTTGCATTTTGTAAATAAATCAACTTTCTTTAATACTTATAAAACTTTTTGAATATATTGATATATTTCTTTTGAATATAATTATATGTAATTCTTTTTAGATATATAATATAGAATATATTTAGATCTTTATATAGAGACTATTAATAAACTTTGTATATAATAGGTATTTCTATTAGTTTTATAATGATCAATCATGAGAATTCGAATAGATTGGAATTGGGATATAGAATATAGTTAAAGATTTCTTCTTTTGATTTTGATATTATTAATAAACAGACTGATATTTAATTTTATTTAAAGTATTTTATTTTTTTTAAATTGTTAGACATTCTTCATTTAGTAATAATAAATATCACTTCTTTATAAATAGATTATTAAGATTTTATAATTAAATAGAATAAAGATCTTTATGATGTTTGGATAAATAATATAGAGAAGATATAAACCAAACGTTAGAATAAATAAATCTTTCTTAATTCTTTTTATTCTTTTTTAAGTTTTGAATAAATTTAGAATATAATATATAAGGTTTTAAAAAGTAATATAATTTTTCTTTAGAATTAGATTTTGTAAATATATAATTAATATAATAATAGTTTATTAATATTCTATAAAGAAAATATATTTTTTTAATTGCGAAATTCAAATAAAAGATTATTTGAATTGAATTTTTTCTTTTTATTCAGAATATTATTAATTTGTTTAATAGAGATTTAGAATATTTTATATTTCTAATAAATATATATAGAATAAACTTTCAGAAAGATTATAGTTATATTTCGATTCTTAAAGTTTTTAGAGTAATCAAATAAATATATAAATTAGGTTTTTAAGAAAATATTAAAAAGAGCTTTTATTTAGAATAAACAAAACAAAATATTATAGAATTTATAATAATATAAATTATCGAATTGAAAGAAATTTATTGTAAAATTGATATAGGAGTTATGCTTTTTAAATTAGATTATATTTAATATTATAGGGTAATAAATTAGTTTGGTTAAATTTAGAATAATTCTTTTTTTAATATAATTATTAATTCTAAATTCAATATAAATATAAAATGTAATCTAGTTTTCAAATAGGATTTTGTTATTGAATTTAATAATTCCAAAAATAGTAGATAATTTATATTCGAGAATTTTCTAGAATAATATTTAGTTTCAATTAATAAAAATAATTTCTTTATAATTATTATTTAATATAATATAAATTAAAAAAGTATTTTTTTTAGAAATAAGATAATAGATAGAATCATTAAATCTATATAATTATTTAATTTATTTTTTAAAAGTAATTTTTAAATAGTAATAATAAATGAATAGAATTTATATAAAGAATTGTTTTAATAGTGATTTAAATTAAATAAATTTCATTTCCTAATTTTAATAAGTTAATCAATAAATAAAAACAAAGATTGAAAAAAAAAGCAAAGTAATAATCGAATAGATATTTTATTCTTTAATAGACTTCTTAAAGTTATATTATATTGAAAAAGATTGGAAATCCTAATTCTAAATTCAACAGAATAAATATCAGAATATAAATAATAATAAACAAAATATTTAATAGAATTATAATAATAATATTCACTATATTTTTTTCTAAATAAACTTTTCTCATTAATACAACATTAAAAACTAAAATCTACTAGATTTTTAATAAAAATAAATACTGAAATCAGTTTATTAATATAAATCAAGGTAGATACAAATATTCTAATAAATAAAGAATAGAAAGTAATCATTTAGTTTTGCTTTAGATATTTATAACAGTTTTCTAATTTTTAGTAGAAGATTATATAAGCATCAATATCATAGATTAGCGGCTTGATAATAATAATCCAATTTATTAAATTATTAAATAGATCTTATTTCAATAGAATAATTAAAATTATATTGTTATTAGTTATTTCTGCTTTTAAAACCAATTATTGAAACTCGATGTAAAAGATATAAAATAGTTAATTCTATTGGTAAAGAGATATTAATTGTTTTCAGACTTTAATAGTTTTGTTTATATTTTTATAAATATATTTTAGTATTTCTAATAGATTAGAACAATCCTTTAAATAAACAAAATCTTCTTTTATATTATAAAAATAAATTTAAGTAATAATAATTCTAACAAATTTTTTAGTAATATATAATAAATGGGAATAGGTAATAATAAAACAATTAGAGTTTATATATATTTTATTCTGCATTTATATAACAAAATAATCCAAATCGAAATTATTATTATTGAATAATATAAAATCAAATAACTTTTTATTTAATTAAAAAATAGTAGTAAATAAAACAAGCAATATGAAAATAGTTATTATTTTTTTAGGTATTCTATTAAATAAGGAGTTGATAATTGAGGGTTTAACAAGAACAGATTCAGTAAGGTAATTAAATAGATTAGTATTTTGTATAATAATCTGTTTATATAAAAAGACTTCAATATATTTCTCAATAAATATTTCTTAAATCTTATATTCAAAAAATAAATTAGTTTTTTCCAATCCGATAGTATATCTAATTACTAACTAGAAATACTAATATTAAGCTTAAGAATTCTTTATTACAATTATATTAATAGAACAAGCTAGAATATAATATAATGGAAATACGGTACTAGTACAGTTCTAGTAGTACTTCTACAATTCCCGAACCCTGGATGGTATTCGAAAAGCTGAACGGTATTATTATTAATAGAGTGGTACTCAAACCTTTATATTGTATTCAAACCTTTATACAATATTAGTACTATATCCAATTAAGAATTTAGAAAAAAAAGCTTTTAATTAAATTATATTAAAATTAATATTAAATAAATTATATAATATAATAATAATATTAAAACTTTAATATAATAAATTATATAATATTAATAAAAAAAGTAAAAAAAATCATATTTTATTTAATACTAATTTTATACTTCTATAATCCGATTTATATTATTATTTCAGGAATTAATATATATAATTTAAATTGATTAAATTTAATAAATTATATATTTATAAGACTATATTTATATAACAATTTCGAATTTATAAAATTCATTATATTCATAATAAAGCTTTAATATAATAAATAATAATATCATATAAAAGTTGATTAGTAAGCAAATTATATTATATTTTTTAAATATATTTTTATATTTTTTTGAATAATAATTTTTTTTGTTTTAGATTTATTTTAGATTAATAAATATTCAATACTAAAAGTCTAATAGGAATTTTTTTTTAGATTTGTATTATAAATTTTAAAAAACTAGTTATAGGAATTAGTTATAGAGAATTGAGCTTATAGTTTTAGGTTTTATAGAAATTAGTTATAAAAATGTTATAGAGTTTAGCGAATAATATTTTGATAATATGTGAATTATATAAATAGTATTTCTATTATATTAGAATTGTATATAGTATTCAATCAGAGTACAGTTCAGACACTGTATTCTGTGGGGGTACAGTGGGGGTACCGTTCTATATTCCCATTTGGGCCATTAAGGTATACTAAGTTTAGAAATATCCTTTAAATAACTAAATAACTACAAAACTAGTATTACTATTACAATAATATTAATAAAAACTATATAATATTACGAGATAGGCAGACAGAATTAGAAATCTATATTTGATAATACTAAAAATAATAAATACATAATGTAAACTAAGATATTGCTTGAAGAGTTACAATACAAAATCTTTCAATATAAAGATATACAGAGTTTTCATTTGTAAGCTAGCCTAACAAGGCCTAGCTTATCGCTTATCGGTCACGTGTATCCACACCATGACATCTAATTTATTTTAATTGAAAAAATTGAATAAAATATCATTAAAATTTCTAATATTTATTAAATATAAATTATATTATAATATAAATATTCAAAATCTATTAATTATTAATCAATTATATTCTTTATAAATTCTATAATCAATGTCTAATATTTAGTTTCTTTTTGTAAATCTAAAAATTTATTGAAATAATTATATTTTTAAAATTAATAAAAAGAATAAATTTTTTGTTTAATTTTAATAATTAATTATATTTATTTTTTCTATTTTAAAAAATCTAAGAAGAATTATAATCTATTATTGTATATAAATTATATTAATCAATAACATTCTTAATTTGTAAAACAAAAAAGCCTTTTTTGAAAGAATTATTATGAATTTAACAACTTACTTTATTTATAATTTAAAAACTATTTCTTTCTAGGAATTAAAAGTTATTATAATTATTATAAATATTCAAAATAATTTTAATATATTTTTGAAATAAAAATTATTGAAAAAAAATTGAATAAAATTAGTTTTTGGTTTTTTAGAAATTTATTAAATTTTTTCTTATTAATCAATTTATTTAAATATATCTAAAATGTTCAATTATATTTAATTACCTAGGTATAGAATTGAATATTAAATACCCTAAAGTATTCTTTTCTTTTAGTTTCATATATATTATATTTAATTCGATTATATTATAAAATACAAATTATATTTAAAATGTATTAATAATTTTTATTTATATTAAACTTTTTAATCTTCAAATTTGAATATCTTTATTTTAATAGATAATATAAAAAAAATCTTAAATAAAATAATGATAATAACAAGATTATTTTTATCCTCAAAAAACTTAAAATAATTTATTTTATTACAAAAAAAGAATTATGTTTTCTCTTATATTATTAACAAAAAGTTTGTTATCATATTAATTATTATAATCAATAATAAAATATAATTTATTTTAAAATAATTTGAAATTTGATTTAATAAAACAGATTTCTTTAAAAGATATATAAATTTTATAAATTTATAAAAATAATTGATAATTCTTGAATCCTAATTTTATATGAAATTATAATTATTCCCTTTCTTATTTATAAAACTAAAATATAATTTGATTATAAAATTAAATTATCTTATATTCAATATATTATTTATAATCTTATTATCTCTTTTCAAGCAAATTAATATATTAATCTCTTCTAATAAATATACATTTTAATATTTAAAAATATATTTCCTATTTGGAAAATTGTTTTGATAATTTTTTTTTTGAAAATATAAATATTCTATTTATTAATACTATACTAAATAAAATTATACTTTATTTCATTATATATATTTGATTAATAAATACCTTCTATTTTAAAATTTATTAAATTATATTTTTATTCATTATTAAAAATAGAAATATTAATTAATAATAAAAACCTGAATCAAAATTCAATATCTAAAAATAATCTTTTTTAATATTATATATTTTATTAAAAATATTAAATACATTTGATAAAGAATGTTGATAAGAAAATAATAATTACTAACTTTAAAAAGTAATGATTCTTTTTAATAAGATTTTAATCTTTTTAAATAATTCTAAATAAATTATTAATAAAACAAGACTTATTAGATATAAATATATAATACATTAAAATAAAAAATAAACAATCATTAGCTTAAATTTTATTAATAATATTTTATATATTTTTGATGTAAAAACAATCAGAATTTATATAAATTTTGAATATGCTTTGAGAATTTTTTTATTTAATAAATAGGGTTTTTTGTTTATATTAATAATATATTTATAATTTAATATTTATCTAATAATTTCAACTTTTTTTGATAAATTTCTAATATTTATTAAAATATTATATAGATTTTTGATATTAGAACTTGTTAATTTTCTAGATATATAAATATTAAAAAGAAAATTATTAATAAACGTATTAATCTTGGGATTCATAGATTTATTTGAAATTTAGAATTTGTCTTAATATTTATTATTAATAGGATCAAAACTATCATTCAAAACCTTTATAATTAATTAAAATAATTTTAATAAAATAAATAAAACCTTATCTATATAAATAAAAAAATTTAAATTAAATTTATTAGAAAAACAATATATTATATTTTAACTATATATATAGGATGTAAATTTTTTATATAATATTATGAAAACTTTTAGTATCAAAATATAAACTTGAAATACTTTTATAACCATCAAAAAACTTCTAAATATTCAATATTATATCAAAAATCATTAATTCAATTTTTAAAAAAAAGTGAAATAATTACTTCTATTTTTACTTTTATCAATAATAAAACATTTTAATTATCTTTTATTTTTATTATTATAATAATTAATATTAATTGAATTATTCTAAATCATTTAATTCTATATTAATATCTATTCTTACTAAAAGTACTTATTCTCCTTTTCTTTTTTTTCTTCTCTTTTCCTTTCTTTTTTCTAAACAGATCTTACTCTTTCTTTATTTAATTAAATAACAATTAAGAATATAATAGAAGCCCCTCTCGATACTAATAAGCATCTCATATAAATATATATCCTATAGCTTCGTATTTATATTTCCTAGGAACTATATCTGACTCTTCAAAATCTTAAAAATATTATAGATCCTACTTCAATTAATAAAAAAAGAATTATTCAAATAAATCCTAATTCTTATATATACAAATTACTTTCTTAAATATTAAATAAATTTATAGTTCAATACATCCCTATACCCCTTAAAAGATTTCCAGTATTGGTTTTATACTAGCTCAATAAATATTAATAAATACCTTAACGGAACAAGCTGGGACATAATACAGTGGAAGTATGGTGCTAGTATTAATGGAGTGGTATTTCTATAATTCCTGAATCCCTGAATGGTATTCGAAAAGCTGAATGGTATTCGAACCTCTAAATGGTGCTAGTACTAATGGAGTGGTACTTTTGCTGTATCTGAATCCCTGAATAGTACTAGTATTGTATCCAATCAGGGATTTAGAAAAAAAAAGTTTTCAATTAAATTATATTATTAATATTAAAATTAATATTAAATTAATTATATGATATATTAATATTATTAAAATCTAATACAATAATAGTATAATAACTTTCATAATATTAATAAAAAAAGTAAAAGAAATTATACTTTATTTAATATTAGTTTTATATTTCTGAAATCCGATTTATATTATTATTTTAGAAATTAATATATATAATTTAAATTATTCGAATTTAATCAATTCTATGTTTATAAGACTATATTCATATAATGATTTTGAATTTATAAAATTTATTATATTTAGAATAAAGCTTTAATATAATAAATAATAAGATTATATAAAAGTTAATTGGTAATCAAGCTTTATTAGACTTTTTAAATATATTTTTTGTATTTTTTCGAATAATAGCTTTTTTTTGCTTAGACTTATTTTAAAAGATTATTAAATATTTAATAATACTTTAGATCTATTAAAGTTTTTATATTTTTTTAAGTTTATATTATAAGCCCTATAGAAGCTAGCTATAGGGCTTATAGGGGTTAGTTATAGGGGTTTCAGTCTATAGCTTTGGGGCTTACAGGGGCTAGTTACAGGTGTATTATAGGGGCTAGCGAGTGGTATTTTGACGGTGCGCGAACTGTATTTCCACTGTATCCAATTAGGAGTACAGTTCAGATACTGTATCCCAATTGAATACTGTACAGTGTGGGGGTACGGTGGGGGTACCGTTTCATATTCCTACTTGGGCTATTAAGATACTATTATTATTATTATATTTAATATATTTAAAATATTTAAAATATCTAAAATATTTAAAATATTTAAAATATCTAAAATATTTAAAAAATCTAAGAAATTTAAAAAATTTAAAAAATTTAAAAAATCTAAAAAATTTAAAAATCTAAAAATCTAAAAATCTAAAAAATCTAAAAAATTTAAGAAATTTAAAAAATCTAAGAAATCTTAAAAATCTAAAAAATCTAAAAAATCTATTAAATCTAATGAATTTAAGAAATCTATTAAATCTATTAAATCTAAGAAATCTAAGAAATCTAAAAAATCTAAAAAATCTATTAAATTTAATAAGAAATCTAAAAAATCTATTAAATCTATTAAATCTATTAAATTTAATAAAAAATCTAAAAAATCTAAGAAATCTAAGAAATCTAAAAAATGTAAAAAATCTATTAAATTTAATAAGAAATCTAAAAAATCTATTAAATTTAATAAGAAATCTATTAAATTTAATATCAAATCTATCAAATCTATTAAATCTATTAAATCTATTAAATCTATTAAATCTATTAAATCTATTAAATCTATTAAATCTATTAAATCTATTAAATCTATTAAATCTATTAAATCTATTAAATCTATTAAATCTATTAAATCTATTAAATCTATTAAATCTATTAAATCTATTAAATCTATTAAATCTATTAAATCTATAAAATCTATAAAATCTATTAAATCTATTGAATCTTGTAAGTCTAAGAAATCTTAATAACCTTAATGGCCCAAGTGGGAATATAGAACGGTACCCCCACTGTACCCCCACGCTGTACGGTACTCAATCGGGATACGGTGTCTGAGCTGTACTCCTGATTGGGTACGGTACTCTACCCTGGTATGGTGGAAGTACTGTTTGTATGGTTCGTGTACCGTCAAAGTACTACTCGCTAGGCCCTGTAGCAACCCTGTAGCTAGCCCCTGTAAGCCCTGAAACTATAGGCTTAAATCCCTGTAGTATGTTCCTGTAGTATGCCCCTGTAGCATGCCCCTGTAGCTAGCCCCTGTAAGCCCTATAGCTAGCCCCTATAATATTAATAATATAGGCCTAAAAAGAAAATTCCTATTAGATCTCTAGCATTAAATCCTTAGTAATCTGAAGTGGGTCTAGGACAAAAAAAGCTATTATTTGAAAAAATATAAAAAATATATTTTAAAAATCTAATATAGCTTAATGATTAATCAACTTTTATTAAATATTACTATTTGTTATATTAGGGCTTTATTTTAATTATAATAAATTTTACAAATTCGAAATCATTATATAAATATGGTCTTATAAATATATAATTTATTAAATTCGAATAATTTGAATTATTTATATTAATCCCTGAAATAATATTATAAGTCGAATTTCAGGAGTATGAAACTAGTATTAAATAAAATACGATTTTTCTAACTTTTTTTATTAATATTATAAAATTTATTATATTATTATTATATAAGAGTTTTAATTGTATTTTTATATTATATAATTCATTTAATATTAATTTTAATATTATTTTATTAAAAGCTTTTTTTTTCTAAATCCCTAATCGAGTACTATACAGGGGTTTAGGTACGGTACTAGTACCGTTCGGGTATGATACAGGGTTTCGAGTACAGTGGAAGTACCACTCCATTAGTACTAGTACTGTTCAGGGGTTCGAGTACCGTTCAGCTTTTCGAGTACCGTTCAGGGGTTCGGGAACCGTAGAAGTACTACTCTATTAGTACTAGCATTGCTAGAACTGTAGAAATACCACTCCATTAGTACTAGCACCGTACTTCCACCGTATTATCTCCCAGCTTGTTCCGTTAAGGAAGCCAAACCAGGGGATAATATAATAGAAGTATAATATTAATACCTTAACGGAACAAGCCAGGAGATAATACGGTGGAAGTACGGTGCTAGTACGGTTCTAGTGGTGCTAGTATTAATAGAGTGGTATTTCTACCGTACTCGTGGTACTCGAACCCCTGAACGGTACTCGAACCCCTGAACGGTACTCGAACGGTGCTAGTACCGTACTCGAACCCCTGAACGGTACTCGAACGGTGCTAGTACCGTACTCGAACCCCTGAACAGTACTCGAACAGTGCTAGTACCGTACTCGAACCCCTGAACGGTACTAGTACCGTACCCAATTAGGGACTTAGAGAAAAAAAGCTTTCAATTAAATTATATGAATTATATTAAAATTAATATTAAATTAAAAATTATATAATATAATAATAATATTAAAACTCTAATATAATAATAATATAATAAATTTTATAATATTAATAAAAAAAGTAAAAAAATTCGTATTTTATTTAAAACTAATTTCATACCCCTGAAATTTGATATAGTATTATTTCAGGGATTAATATATATAATTTAAATTATTAAAATTTAGTAAATTATATGTTTATAAGACTATATTCATATAATGATTTTGAATTTATAAAATTTATTATAATTAAATTATAGCCCTAGCATAATAATTAGTTATATAATATAAAAGTTGATTAGTAATCAAGCTATATTATATTTTTTAAATATGAATTCGTTTTTTTTTGAAATAATAGCTTTTTTTGGCCTAGACCCACTTCGGATTACTAAGCATTCAATACTAAAGCCCTAGTAGAATTTTTTTTTAGGCCTATATTATAAGCCCTAAAGCTAGCTACAGGGGCTAGCTACAGGGGCTAGCTATAGGGGCTAGCTACAGGGGTTTGAGCCTATAGTTTCAGGTCCTACAGGGTATAGCTACAGGGGTGCTACAGGGGCTAGCGAGTGGTACTTTGACGGTGCGCCAAGCCCGAACGGTACTTCCTATCACGAGACAGGCGGACGGGATTAGGAATCTATATTTGATAATACTAAGAATAGTAGATACAAGGTATAAATTAAAATATAACTTGAAAAATTATAATATAAAATCTTTTAATATAAGAATATATAAAATTTTCATTTATAAATTAGTTTAACAAAATCTAATTTATTGTTTATTAATTATATATATTCATATTATAATATTATCTTTTTTTTTCAAGCTAAGCTTTAATGAAGCAGTAAGTTATGATTTATAATCTTATAAATAGATAATTTGATTTAGATAGATTTAGATTTATTAAAATATTTATAATAAAAGTTGTAAATTAGTTTTTATATATCTTTTAAATAACTAATAGATTCTTCAATTAATTTATTATAGTTAATCTAATAGATAATATATTTTAAACAAAATCCTTTATAATCTCTTCTTTTCCAATAAAAGTTCAGGATTTTGATAATTTCGAAATACTTCAAGTTATTGATTTTTATAGAAAAATAATAATAGATTATATTATTTAGAAATAGAATTATTATATATAAAATATAACAAATTGATATAAAAAACAAAATAAATCCTTATAAAAACAAATAATTTTAATTTATAAATACAAGAATCTATTAGATTTAGGATTTTGAATAGATTAAGATTCTTTTAATCAAATTTTTTTATAATTATAAGATTTTGATATTTCTAGTATTTAGTTAAATTAGATTATCAAAAATATATTAATAAATAAAGGAATAATGGAAATTGATATTCTTTAAATATTAGATTTAATTAATAATCAATTCTATTTTTAGGTATAAGAAGATTGTTTTTATTTTAAAAACAAATTTCTTAATATTTTTTATAATAAGGTAATTGTTTTTGAATAAGGAGAATTTAAAATCTAGATAAAGATGAAATCTGTAATTGAAAAAGAATAAAGTTATTCAAATATTTTTGAATTAAATATTATTAATAAAAAACTTAATAAATGAAAGTTATTTTGTTTAATTGTTTTGTAGATAAATTATATATAATTTGAAGTATTGTTTTAATATTATATTAGCTTTTTCGATCTATTTATTGATTTCAGAATAATAAGTGATAAAAAGTTTAATAGATATTTCTAAGTGCTTATAGGTATACTTTTAGAATTCGGATATAAATTAGACTTTATAATTGAAGATAATTATTAAAAACAAATTATAAAACTTCTGAATATTCTTTTAAAATAAATAAACGATTTTTTCAGAATTATAGATATTATAATAGAATAGAAAATATTTTATTTTAATTAAATAATCGATTATTATTATAATAATATTAAAATCAATATTTTCAAATAGATATATAATAAAATCTATCAAGATATCTTATTAAACTTTTTACAAAATCGAAAATAAATAAAGAACTTTTTTTTAGTCTTTACAATTCGGAATAATATAATAATAATTATAGTAATTATAAATTTATTATATAATATAATCATAATAATCAGACTAATAATAATCTCGAGATAATAATTCAAAGATTTGAATATAGTATAAATAATCAATAGTAGGGGATTTATAATATAAATGGAGTAAATAAGCTTTTAAAGGATTATAATCGAGAATATATAATTTTTCTTAATAGTATAATAAACTATTATTTTCAAAATATTTAGCAAAAATGATTTTCGGGTATTTCAGAAATTCCTTTTATAAGGATTTTAGAATAGATTCGAAAATAGAATTAACTTAATAATTTTTCTGAAATAGAAATAACAAATCAATAAATAAACCTAAAAAAATTTCTCAATTCTTTAAAAATATTATAGAATTAGATTTTAATATAATAAATAAAAGTTTAAATTCAAATACAATAAAATTGGAAGAATTGATAAGATTAAAGTTTTTTTAGTTTTGTATAATAATAGCAAATCATATTTTCTTTACAATCTTAGTTCTTTCTAAAATATTAATAATCAGAAATAAATCAAAATCCAAATTTTCTTTTTTTAGAATAATTTGATTTTGATATAAAAAATATTTATTCTTTTCTTTAAAAAGATTTTCTAATCTTTTAGTTAGAGTATTAAATTTGGTATTTAATTTTCCTAAGTGATAGGTAATTCAAAAGTTAAATCGGGATAAAAATTTAGATTAATAGGTTTAATAGTGATTTAATAGTTTATTGTTATAAAGTATTTCAGGTTTTGTAATCTATAATTATCTAAATTAAAAATAATATATTTTTTAATTCAAAATATCATTTTTCGAAATAATAAATAATAATTAGGAGTTCTTTATTATAAATTTTATAATTATATTTAATAATTGAATATTTCTTTAAAAAGAATATAATAAATTTCAGAATTCTTTTCTTATTATATTAAAAAAGAATTTTTATAGAAATATAATTTAATATGTTAATTTTTAGAATTATTTTTTTTTTTAATTAAAGAAGGTTAGGATAAAAACTTCAATAAATACTTTCTTTAATTGATTAAAAGTATTTTGATAAATTATATTTTATAGAAATAGAATATTCTTTTTAATTAAGTTTATTATTAAACTAATTATCTTTAAAAAATTCTTAATAAATTATTAATAAAAATTTATAAATTCGATGAATATTTGTATATTGGTTATAATATCGAATAGTTTTTAATTTATAATAATCCTTATTTTTTTTGGATTTATTTAGATATTATTTTTCTTTATAATTAAATTAAAAAAGGTAATTTCAAATTTCAAGAATTTATATTTTTTGAATTTTATGAATAAACTAATTTCTTTTAATATTTATAGGATTTTCTAAATATAATGGATATATTTCTTTTGGGTACAATTATATATTAATATATTATTTAGATATATAATATAGAATATATTCAGGTATTTATATAAGGAATTATTAATAAACTTTTGGAATGTGATAAATACTTTTATTAGCCCAAATAGTATGATTAGGGATTCGAATAGGCTAAATTGGATATAGAATATAATAAGATATTCTTATCCTTTCTTAATTCTAATATTATTGAAAGCAAAAATAATATTAATTTTATTGAAGTATTTTATTCTTTTCAAATTATTTAAGAATTTTTTAATTAGTAATAATAAGTATTGATTTTTTATAAATAGGTTGTTTAAAATTTTGTAATTAATATAAAAATAAAGGTTTTTATTAATTTTTTTGATAAATAGTATAGGGAATATAATAAATAAGAAATTGGGATAGATAAATTTTTTCTTTAGATTCTTTTTTAATTATTCTTTTAGAATTTCGAATTTGATTTGGGATATAGTATATAGAACTCTAAAGGATAGTATAATTTCTTTTTAAAATCAGATTTTATAATTATATAATTGATATAATAATAGTTTATTAGTGTTTTGTAAGGAAAATATATTTTTTCAATTTTGAAATTTAGGTAGGAGATTGTTTGAATTGAATTTCTTTTTTTTATTTAAAATATTATTAATTTATTTAATAAAGATCTAGAATATTTTATATTTTTAGTAGGTGTATGTGAAATAAACTTTCAAAGAGATTATAGTTATATTTCAATTCTTAAGGTTTTTAGGATAATTGGGTAGGTATATAAGTTGGATTTTCAGGGAAATATTAGAAAAAGCTTTTATTCAGAATAGTTGGGATAAGGTATTACAGAATTTATAGTAATATGAATTATTGAATTAAAATAAATTTATTGCAAAGTCGATATGGGGGTTATATTTCTTAAGCTAAATTATATTTAATATTATAGGGTAATAAATTAATTCAGTTATATATAAAGTAATTCTTTTTTTGATATAATTATTAATTCTAAATTTAATATAAATATAGAATATAATTCGATTTCTAAATAAAATTTTATTATCAAATCCAATAATCTCGAAAATAATAAATAGTTTATATTTAAAAAATTTTTAAAATAGTATTTAATTTTAATTTACAAAAATAATCTTTTTATAATTATTATTTATTATAACATAGGTTGAAAAAGTATTTTTCTCTAAAAATAGAATAATAAATAGAATTATTAAATCTATATAATTATTTAATTTATTTTTTAAAAGTAATTTTTAAATAATAGTAATAGATAAGCAAAATTTATATAAAGAATTACTCTAATAGTAATTTAAATCAAAAAAACTCTATTTTTTGATTCAAACAAATTAATTGGAAAATGGGGTAGTGATTATGATAAAAAGTAAAATAAGGATTGAATGGATATTCTGTTCCTTGATAGGCTTTTTGAGGTAGGATTGTATTTAAAGGAATTGGAAATTTCAATTCTAAATTAAATAGGATAAATATCAGAATATAGATAATTACGGATTAAATAGTTAACAAAGTTATAGTGGTAATGTTCTTCTTATTTCTTTCAAAACAAATCATTATTAGTAATATAATATTGAAAACTAAAATTTATAAAATCTCTTTTCTAAATAAACAAAAAAGCAGTTTTGTTTGTATAAAAAAATTGAATTACAAGATTACAAGCAAATTCGGATGACAAAATAAAAAAAAATTTTTTAATAAAAATAAAGGAAATAAAATAATTCCAAAAGATTTGTTATTAATATTAATAAAACTAATTATTGAATTATTATAAATAAATAAAATATTTTTAAAAATTATAAAATAAGGGTGAATTGTAAAGTAATATATTTTATAGTTTTCAAAAGATTTCTTGGAATAATAATAAAGTTAAAATGTTATTAGGCATTTTACCTTTTAAAACTAGTTTTTGGAATTCAGTGAAATAAATATTAAAATCGAAATATTTTTATTTAAATAGGTATAATTGATTTTAAATGTTTTGTTTGTAATTAAAGTTTTTAAAAACATTTTTTAAATATTCCAAAAATAGATTATAATTAATGAATTATAGAATATTACAAATGATTTTGAAAAAGATTAGTTTATAAGCTTTTTTAATAAATCTTTTAGTAATATAAATTAAACAAATAGAAATAATAAAGAAATAATTAAAGTTTAAACTTATTTTTATATATATCTATTAAATAAATCTTTATAAATCACATTAGGAATTATTAAATTCTTTAAAATTAGGAATGTATTCATTTAGATAAATAATAGTGAATAGAATAAATATAATAATATCAAGTAATTCGAAAATAGATTTGATAAGTATTATTTCGGAAGATATAATAAGAATAAATATAAATTCAATAAAACAATTAAGCAAACAGATATTCTATACAATAATTTATTTGTATAAAGAAATTTCAATATATTTTTTAATAAATATTTCTCGAATTTTATATTTGAAAAATAAATTGGCTTCTTTCAATCTGATAATATATATAATTACTAATTGAAAATATTAATATTAAGCTTAAGAATCCTCTATTACAATTATATTAAGCTTAGAAATATTTTTTGAATAATTAAATAAATGTAAAGATAGTATTACTATTACAATAATATTAATAAAAACTATATAATATTACAAAGCAAACAAATAAAATCAGAAATTTATATTTAATAATATTAAAAACAATAAATATAGAATATAAACTAAAATATAATTTGAAGAACTATAATACAGGATCTTTCAATATAAAGATATACAGAGTTTTCACTTATAAGCTAGCCTAACAGGGCCTAGCTTATCGCTTATCGGTCACGTGTATCCACACCGTGACACTTCCACCGTACCAGGGTAGAGTACGGTACCCAATCAGAGTATAGTTCAGACACTGTATCCTGTGGGGGTACGGTGGGGGTACCGTTCCGTATTCCCACTTGGGCCATTAAGGTATTAATAGAATAGTATTTATATTATATTAGTAATATTTATACAATTCTCAAATTTTTGAATAATATTTAAAATATTTGAATTTCCAAAAGATATTTGAGTAATATTAATATTATATTCGAATCTTTGTATTTTTTTAATGGGATGAATTAAGAGATAATGTAGTAAAAGTATAATATTAGTATTAATAGAGTAATATTTCTATTGTATTAATGGTATTTTTAAGATTTCTAAATCTTTTAATAACATTCGAAAAACTAAATGATATTTAAACTTTTGAATAATATTTGAATAATACTAGTATTGTAATTGAAGCTCTGAATAGTATTTGAATAATATTAATATCGTATTTGAATCTTTATAATAACAATAGTAATTATATGTTTTATTGATATTCAATAAATTAATATAAAACCAATCTTCAAAACCTTTTAAAGGATATAAGAATATTTAACATTATAGATTCATTTAATATTTTAGAAAGCAATTTATGTATATAGATATTAAAGTTTATTTAAGTAATTTCTTTTTTATTAATTAAAATGAAATTAATAATATTTAAAACTCTGAAGAATTAGATATAATTTCTAGAAAATAAAAATATAAAGTTATAAGAGTATTCATTTATATAAAAAATTCATTAGTATTGAAAAAGGTTTTTATTATATTTGTGATCATTATTTAAATTAAATAAAAGAAAAGTAGAATCTGTCCAAAAAAAGAAAAGAAAAAAGAAAGAAAGAAAAAGAATAAATGTTTTTGATAAAAATGAATATTAATATAAGACTTACTAATTTTGAAGAATTTCATTAATATTGGTAATTATAATATTGGAAATAAAAAAAACTTGAAGTTTTTAATTATTAACAAAAATAAAAGTGAAAATGATCATTGACATTATTTTTTAAATTGAATTGGTGATTTTTAATATAATCTTAAATACTTGATACTTAAAAGTTTTTAAATTCATATATATAAATTTTGAAAAATAAAAAGCTTTCAAAATCACAAATGTTTTCAGAATATTTTATAATAACAGCTAAGATTTATTTTTATTTAAGGATTCGTATTTATATAACTCTACACCTAAAATATAAAATTAAATCCTATCGAGAGTATATTAATAGATTCCTCAAACATCCTTTATATATTTTATATTAAAAAAATAGGCTTTTAAAGCTTTATATAAGGTTCCGTATTATACCCCCCTAAAACAAACAATATTTATAAAAAAAATAAAAACTCATTATTCAATATAGATTTTATATATTAATATATTTCTTTATGAATAAATCCATTATTAGATTATATTTAATAAATCAATTTCTCAATATAAAGGTTTTAAAATTAAATTTCAATCAATAAATATATAATACAACATGATAATTAATTAAACTTTATTATTACTATTAAAAATAAATCCATTTCTATAGAATTAAAAATACAAATAGTAATAAATCATGATTTCTTTATAATATAGAATTGATATAAAACTGATATTAAAAATAATCCTATAAATATAATAATATTAATTCTTTCAAAAATAATGTAAGGGAAAAAACATATAAATATAATATAAGCGATAGTTCTATACTTGATATAAAGATTGTCTAAAGCTTCATATTTATTTTGATAATCTATTTGTTTCCTATAACTTTTTGAAGTATATATATTATTCAGAGTATATAGTAATAGAGATATACCAACTGAATTCTGATATTCACAAAAAACTAATTCTAAAAAAAACTGAGATATTAAAAAGAATAAGATATTATAAAAAACAATCTTTTCTATTCTATTTTCTTTAAATAAAATCTATTTTATAATATAGAAAAATAATATACTGGTTTTAGTTTAATCTATAATATATAATAGGAATACTTTTATTAATAAAATCTAAAAACAATTGAAATATATCTTTTCAAGAATTAAAATAGTTAAAGTAATATTTAGAAACGATTTAAAGAAAGAACTATTTATTCCGATTCTTTTTAATAATTATAATATTTATATAAATAATATCAATACAAAGAATCAACTATATATATCTATATCAAAATATCAATAACAATAATATAAAGATTATCAAGTTTTAAAATATAGTATTAATCAACTACTATCAGCCAAAATCCATTTTCACATCAAAAATCGATATTTTGCTATATTTTCAAATTCAAAAATCTTTATAAATAATAATTCAAATTTACTGAAACTTTATTTTTATAAAGTTTAAATAATGATAATTAATATTTTTAATATTTCAAAAATCTAAGATATTTTTAGTATTAAAATTTATAAAATTGAATTAAGAAATTAAAAAAATTATTTGATTTTCATTTATTTTACTAATAAATTTGATTATTTTAAAAATACTTCAACTTTCTATTTATATAATTTATTCAATAAAAATCTAAAAAACAATTGATTTAATTTATATTCAATTTTAATCAAAAACAAATCAATTTATTTAAAAAAAGATTAAATTAAATGAATTATTTCTAAGAGAATTTGTATTTCAAAATGATATGTTTTAATATAAAAGGCATTTCGGCTGATAGCAGTTGACACTAACTGTAATAGTCTTTAATTATTATTTTAATCAATTACTATTTAATATATAAAGAGATTATGTTAAGAAATAATAAATTGAAATCTCTTAAGTATATTGATTTTTGGAAATCGATTTCTTAAGAATTAATTAATAAATTTGAATCTAAATCTTAATCTCAAGATTTAAAAAGAATTTAGAAAATCCTAATTAAAGGTTTTAATTTTTATTTAAATTATTATTTAGTAAAACTTGAAAAGAAAAAAAAAAGTTATATATATAAGAGTTAGTTTTTTGATACAAAAAGGGTTATATTAGGGGAAAAACCTAATGATTTTAGATTAAAAAGTAATAGGTATAAAAATATTTGAAAATATAAAGAATATGATATTTATTTATATAATAATAATAAACGTTTCAATAATTATTATAAAATATAATACAAATATTATAAACAAACTAAGAATTATAATGATCTGATTAATCACTAAGATCCCTGTTAAGCGAGGGCGCTGTAAATACACACTCTAGGGGATATATAAACTAATTATTATTATTTTTATTGAAATTAATAAACTATATAATAGAAAGATTATATGATTACCCCTAAATTCTTTATCTAAATATCAATCTCTTAATTAAAATATTATATAAAATTGAAAATTTTATCTACAACATTAATCTATTAGATTTATAATTTAGTATTTCAATAAAGATTTATATTGTTTTAAAAATTTAATATTTTATCAGTGATTTAATAAAAAATATTAATTTAAAAAAACATTAAAATTAATATTATTTCAAATTGTTGGAATAAATCATAATATATCAATCTGGGATTACAATTTATCCCCTAGACTGTCACTTTATAGCACCTTCGCTTAAAAGGATCTAATTAACCAATCAGATCATAAGGATTTTGAGAATTTTTATTATTTTAATACATTTTTTTATAATAATAATTCAACACTTATAATTTTAATGAAAACAAATAATATGTTTTTAAAATCTTTATATAATCTTTTATTTATTCTTTCTTTTTTTCATAAATATTAAACTTTTAATTTGATATACATTTTTTAATATAAATTATATAAAAATCACCTATAAATTTCTCTTATTTTCAAAAATAAAATATAATAACATTTATGAAATCTTAGAATGATTATTTTATAATTAAAAACCTATAGAGATATAATTAATATATTTAATATTATTTTTTCAATAAATTATAATCTTTAAATATAATATCAAAACTTCTATATATAATATTCTTTATAAGGTTATTAATATTCTTGCTCAGTGTACGGATTATACAGGTGCCATGGAGTAACAGTCTAGGGGATAATACTACTAATAATATATCACGGAGGTAATAGTTATATCTAATGATTACTTTAATCTAGGAATAGGTATATAGAGTAATAATAAACTAGATTGACTTGAGGTATGATTCTAATGATTATATCTGCTTTATATACTTTGATCGAATAAGATATTCATCTAATTAGACATATAGAGTATACAAATGAAATAAATGAAATAATATTAGTAATTATAGGAATAAGTATTTTAAAGGAATATCAGGATTATTGCTTATAAAATTATATTATATGGTGAATTCTATAATATACTCCCTAGATCGTTAGATACTTTAATAGTTATACTGAGTGATCTGTATAGTAAACAAAGAAAAATTTCTAGATAATAAATGGCTTAAATATTAATAATTATATTATATAAATAGTTATTATAAATTTTACCTATCAAATAGATTTATTTATTAAATAAAGAAATATAAGGTATATAAATATATAGAGTTTTTTATAAAAAAAAAGAGTAAATTATATTATTGATATAAGCAATTTGTGAAAAAGAGATAATATTAAAATAAAAGAATTAATTCTTCAGATTAATACATATCAAAAGGCCTGAGTTATATTGATTATTATTTACTAAACATTTATATCAATTAATTTAATTAATTTACATATATAACATTTTTATAGTAATAATAGAATTAAATAAAAATCGATAAATTTTGGGGAAATATAATAAATCAAAATAATTATAAAAGAAAGATAATTCCTTTTTCTTAAATTTATATTTAATAATTAAATATATTCTTTTAATATACTTTCTTTTATTAAAAATTCCCTTAATTCCATTAATATCTCTAATCAATATACCACTATCTCCCTGTATATTATACCGAAAGGTAATATTCGATCTAATAAATCCAGTACTTAGTATATTTCTACTCAGTTATTACCTCCAGTTGAGATTTAATTGTTTTCTAATAAGAAGACTTTACGAATAAAATCTTTTTTTAATAAATTTTAATAAAATTCTAATAATAACTTTTTAAAAAAAATTAAAACTATTTATAATTATCGAATTAAAGCAAACAAACATTTTACAATAATTATTCTTATAGAATATAGTAATCCTTTTATTGATAATAAAAATAAATATTATCTATCTGATCTTTTTTTCAATAATAAAAGTTCTTTATCGGAAATCCTTTCTTTTTTAAATAAATCTATTTCTGTATTTAGATCAAGTAAATCCTGGGTATTTATTTACAAAACTTATAATAAGTATAAATAAAAAGATTTTAGATATAATCTTAAGAATAAAAATATGCAAAACTTTATTTCCTATATAGAATGTGTTTGTTTTCTTTTTTCTAATTATTATAAGGAGTATAGTAAATATTTTAAACAGAAAAATGCTTCTTTTTTTCGATACTAAAAGTATACTATATATATTTGTATATTTTTCCTAATATATTTGAGATCTTTAGTTATCCGATTATTAGAATTTTATAATTCTAAGTTTGTAATACTTTTTGAAAAGATATATTCTAATCTTTTTATATTATTATAATCTACTAATATATTTTTTAAAGGATTATCCTAAACCAGAAATCGGTTTGTATTATAATAATGATTATATTAGTAATAGTTAAAAAAAATAATAAGTTTATTAATCTTGATTTTCTTTTATTATTAATATAAATTGTATCTTCTTCCTCTATTCAATTATTATAATTATTTATTTATTCTTTTTCTTTATTAAAATTATTACCTTTCTTTTCGAATAAGAAACAAAAACCCTTTTTTATTTTTAAATTCTTTGTGATTAAGTATATAAAAGTCGAAGTATATATTTCTATAACAAGTTCAAAAACTTGATTATAATTTATTTATTCTATTTTGAAAGGTAAAAATAAAATAGTGTTTAATATTAATAATAATAATAATAATCTTGATAATAAGTATAATACTATTAGTAAGAATAATATAGTTAATTCTAATAATAAATTAATTAATAAAAGAAAATAGATTAATTTAATAAATCTTAATCTCAAATATACTAAAAGAAAGTATATATTAAAAAGAAAAATTCCTATTTGATTTTACTAATTCTAATACTTATATTTTATAGATTTAAAAAGGATATAAAATAATTAAACTTTTATCATAATAAGTTTTTAATTAATTCATTTACTATTATCTTTATTATAAGTAAATATATAAAATAAAAATTTCTTTTTAAATATTTCTAATATAACTATATATTCTATATATCAATATATTTTAGTTTAATAGTAATTCTTTTGTTTTCTTTTATTATTAATTTAATTATTTGCTAATTATTATAAAAGATTATAATTAATTATTTGATTATAAGATTGATTTCTTTAAGGAATTATAATATAGTTAGTATTTCTTTTAATATATATTTAATATTAAATAATTCAGTTTTGATAATAGATATAATAATTATATTTTATCTTAAAGCTTTTTATATTATTAATTTATTAAACAATAAAATTACAAAACCTTAAGATAATCTTTATAATTTTTTATTATTAATAAATGAAATATTTGAGAAAAACAAAAATTATAAAATTTGCTTTCAATTATATTCAATTAAGTAATATCTTATATTTTAAAGATATTATATATAATAATTAATTATTTTTATATAATTCAGAAATAAATTAATTAAAAAATAATTAAGTTATGAAATTGTAAATATAATGTTTATTCTAACTATAATTATAATATATAGTATTAATTCTATCTTCTTTTAATAGATTTATATAAATATAATAATTATAATTTTATTATATTTTATAAATTCTATTATTAATAAAAATATATATATATTATTATTATTAAAATTAAACTTTTTTATAATCTTTTTAATATAGATATTATATATTAATTAAAGATTTTCTATTTTCTAATTACAAATAATTCAAATACCCAAAAACCATTTTATATTATCTAAATTTTTCAGTTTATAAATAGTTTTGATATTAAAAATAATATTATTAATTATTAATATATTCTTATAATAATATATAATCTATATATTATTTATAAAAAATAATACTAAAACAATCTAATTTAGATTTATAAAAAAACAAAATTTCTTTTTATATTAATTTAAATTTAAATTCTTAAATATCTTATTAAAGTTTTTAAACTATAATATTAAAATTTTTTTAGAAATTATATAATATATAATTAAGAATTATATATTTATTTAATTTCTTAAATTTATTTAATAAGTAATAAATTATAGGTATATTTAATAAATTCTTATAAATATTAATAAACATATTAATAATATTAAATTACTTTATTTTCAAATTATATTTTATTATTAATATTATTATAATTCTAAATAATCTTTTGATAAGTATTATAATATAAATTGATTTGATTGTATTCTTTACTTGAAAATTATTATAAATAATTAATTTAGCTTAATATTATATTAAGAATTTCTGTTTATTATATTTATATATAAATACTTATTATAATAATATAAAAACAATTAATATATCTTATATATTAATTTCATATTATATTTTATAATCTTTTAGATTATTAATTTCAATCTTATATTTATATTTAAATTATTTTTTTAAGAAATAATCTTTGAATTAATAATAATATTAAAATAGTTTGAGTAATTCTAATAAATACAGATTAGATAGCTTTTTTAAAGCTTCTTTCTTAAATATATTAAAAGAGCTTGATTTTATTTATATAATAAAAGCAATTATATTATATATAATAATAAATAAATAAATATTTCTCTATATATCCATATTTAAATAGTTAGATTAAAATATTAAATAGAAATTATTGATATAAAAATCACCTTTTAATAATAAGTTTGTAATAAAAATACTTATAAGTATATGATCATTTGTAAACGAATTGTTTTATAATCTCTTTTATTGTTGAATTTGATGATAATAATTTGTAAATATATTAATATTAGAAATTACATTATCAAAATTAAAGGATTAATATTTAAATAGATTAAGAATTAAGTAAGGAATTTTAATCCTTATAATTCTTTATTTTTTAAATTTTTAATTAGAAAAAAGTAGAATTTTATTTTCCTTAAATTAATTATTTGTATATATTAGAGGAGATAATCTTTCTAATAATATTATTTTCTTTACAATATAGGCATTTATAGTATTAATAGAATGAATATTTAAATCATTTTAATATTCCCCGCATATAATTTGAGTAGTACTACTAGTATACTCATATTCTATACTTTCAGGTTGATTACTATGATTACTCGATATTAAAACAGAATTTATAGATTTCTATAATTGATTAATAATAATTATTTATTTTTAAATTAAATCTTTTATATCTAAAATCTCTTCAAAGTATAGAACTTTATACATACTACTACTCTTAATATTTCTGTATAAGCTTTCATTCTCTAAAAACACCCCCAAATTCTACTCGTATTAAGATATATCTAAAATATATATAGTAGTATTAATAGAATTAGTAATAGTATATAAAAAAATTATTATATTATTCTTTTGATTAATAATTATATTATTAATATTAATTATTTATTGAATATTGAGAGTTAATATAAATTGCTATAGTTCTTTATCTATATATATATTAATAGTTTTATTTAATTGATTTATTTTATATATTCTTTCCTTAAAAAAAATAATGTTTTGAATAATAATAATTTGTTTGAATTTGGGTATTTAGATATAATAAATTAAAAAACCTAGTATATATCCAATAAGATATCTAATATTTATTTTAAAATTAATTTTATAAATTCTTTTATTTATATTTAATTCTCTTTTTTTATTCAGAGAATATATTCTATATTTATATTGATATATTCTATTCTAATTTAAATAAAGGTTAATAGTTAAGTAATCTATAACTATTAGAGTAAATGATTATAGGTATTTATAGAATCAAGTATTCAGTATTTTATTTAAAGATTTAAAGAATTAAGTTTTAAGAGGATTAATATTATATAAATAGATAATAATTTATATTATTTCAATTTATAAAAGATTAGATATATTTATAGAGATTTATATTTTAATTTGTTTAATAATTATTTTTTGTTTTATTTATTTTAATTTATTATTTGATTTATATATATTTGATAAGAATAATTTAAATTCTATATTTTCAATTTTAATCCAATTTTCGAATATAATATTTTTTATAATATTAATAATTGAAGTATTGTTATTCTATTTAATATAGATTATTAAAAGATTGTATTTTCTAAGTATTTAAACAAAAAAATTCTAAATTATATTGAATATTTCAAAATGAGTTTTTTGGTATAATAGAAAGTTAAAGATCTTTTTATTAAATATATTTTTAATAATTAGGAATTAGAATACTTTTGTATATATATATAGGAAGTTGAATAAATTTTATTATATTTTGTAGAAGGAATGTAATAATTGGGATTTACTAGAAGCTTGTAATATTATTTATTTTATATATATATATGAATAATCAATATATTCAATTTTAAAAAATCCTTTAATCTTTATATTCTTTATTGAAAAAATAAAATATTCAAAAGCTTTTTTATTTAAATATTTTAATTATTTATATTAAAGTTTTATAGAATCTTTTTAAAATTTAAATAGATTTTTTAATCAATAAAATGGTCTTTTGATATTAAAATTGAGTATAGGATATATAAAAAAATTTGAATTTATAGATATTATGTTTAGGTTAATTAAATAAAAAAAAAATAATTTGTATTCTAGAAATAAAAGGTTATCTTTATAAATACAATAAGCAATAATATAATTATTCTCAAGATTACTTTTTTGTAATATAAAATTTATTTCTAAAAATTATATTTTAATATTTAAAAGTTTTATTTTCGAAATAATATTGATACAAAATCTAGAAATATATATAATATTAAAAAAACCAAATCATTTTTTGAACCTTAAGGTTTTTAAAGAATATTCTTAATTATATAAATGCCTTATTTAATAATCTGTATTTTTGATATTTTTACTTTAATATAATTTAATGTTAATAAAAATATATATTTATATTTATTAAGAAAATTAATATTATTAATAAAATGTATTATACTACCATTATCAAATATAATACTATTAAAAAGTTAATAAAATGGATTAGAAATAATAATATAAATCCTATAGTTTATAGAACCTTGAATAAAATAAATAATTGTTTTTAATCTAAGATTTTATAAATTATAGAATTGAGAATTACCCCTTTTTGAGTTAATCTATTCTTTTTATTCTTAGACTTTATATATATTCAATTATTAATTATTCTTAATCCTTTTTTATATATTATTATATTCCTTTTTTATTAATAAAATCGAATTTTAGAAATTATATTTTCTAATGAATATAAACTCTATTAATTAGTATATTTTAAAATAATGATTTCTATCTGCTTTTTTATTTTTTAATTAGATTCTAATCTATAAAAATATTTATATTAATCACTTATTCTTTTAAAACCTCTTTTCTGAATATTACTTTACTTTCCTTATAGATTACTAGAATTTTGTTTGGATTTAGAATTAATAGTTAAGAAAATATCCTTATTTTTAGAAATTAAAGAATTCTAATAAATTAAATTATTAAAAATATTCCCAAATTACTTTAAAAAGTAATTAAGAATTTTGAATTAATTATTAATCTTAATCTAAATAAATATAATATTTATTTAAATAAAAAATATATATATTTCTATAGTTTATAGAAAATTGATAATTACTAAGTTATTTTTCATTTTGATATAATATAACTTTATAATTATATAAACTCTAATTTATTTATTATATTATTTAATTAAATTAATTTAATCTATAATTACTTGCTAAAAAATATTTTAATATTCTTGAGTAATAATAGATTTTATAATTATTGTAATAAATATGAGTTTATTCTATAACTTTTAAATAATTATTTTAAATAATAAGATTTTAGTATTATTATTTCAAGAATAAATTCTATAAAATAAAATATATTTATTATTTCCATAATCTATTTATAGATATCTTAATATAATTTATATATAATATTATATTTATTTCTTTAATATTAATATTTTTCTTAAAATATAAAATACTTAATTAAGATATTTTAAAAAATAATTATTTTAGACTTTATAAACTTAAATATTAGCTTTTTAGAGAATAATAATAGAATTATTTTAATATCTTTTTCTGAATTCTTCTATTAAAATTATTTATAAATATTAAAATTAGAAAAATATTTTATTTAATTATTTAAATTATATTTTCTTATAAGATTAATGATTATAATAAGTTTAAATAGGTTTTTAATAAATTAGTTTTTATTATAAATAAAAATCAATTAATAAAGAATTTTTTCATTTTTCAAGAATCCTTTAAAATTAATTAAAGTAATCAAAATAGATTTGAAATCAAATAGTTTAATATCCTTCCAGATATCTTTTAATATATAGAAATATTATAGATTTAAAAACCATTTTAATTAATATTTATAAATAACAAATTAAATAATTTTTAAGAAATTAGATTTTGATATAATAAGATTATAAATAGAATAAAGAAGAATACATATAAATCAAAGTAATTAAAAGATATATATATAATAAAGGTATAGTATAAATATTAATCAGATTTATAACTATTATAAAAATAATAGCTATATCTAATAGTTATTTTGATCTAGGAATAAATATATAGAATAATAATAAACTAAATTGACTTAAAATATAATTCTAATAATTATATTTGCTTTATATACTCTAATTGAATAAAGTATTTATCTAATTAGATATATAGAGTATACAAATAAAATAAATGAAATAATATTAGTAATCATGAGAATAAGTACTCCGAAGGAGTACTAGGATTAGTGCTTGTGAAGTTACACTATACGGTGAATTCCGTAATATAATATAATAAGATTCTAAAAAAGCTTTAAAATCTTTATACCTCACTTTGACATATTTAAAGTACTAAAGTATTATAATTAATATATTAAATAATCTATAAAAATATATTTCTTTTTATTTAAAATAATAACCATCTTGATATTCTAATTAATAATATTATTGAAGTTAAAAAAAAATTAAAATAAATAAAAAGAATAAAAAAAGAGAGAAGAAAGTAAGGCTTTCTATTAATTGTTTTCAAATTCTTAAAACTATTCAGATTTTTAATTAAATATCAAAAGTAGTAAAATGTTTTTAATATAAGTTGAATTAAAAGTCTATATAAAAAAAGTATAAAATAAAACTTAAATCTAATTAAGAGAGAGTATAGGAAATTAAATTAGATTATTTTAATATAAAATGAAGTTCATGATTTTAAACTGCAAAATATTAATATTTTATTGCTTTATTATTTTTATATCGGAATCCTTTTTATATCAAATTTGATTGATCTAAAATCTCAGTTCGATATAACCAAGTTTATCTGTAATCATTATAATAATAGGCGAGGTCGAACGGGCAGTGCGGTAGTCTGGATTAACAAACCAAAACTCAATTTTCACAATTTGACAAAAGTATAACATCCGAAAAACATCCAATCCCAATTATCCTATACTTGTTGGATGTTTAATTAGATCTAGAGATTGAAAGCCCTGTTTGCCAGACTGTGGTTCGGACTATTGGAAACTCTTCTGTAAGTATGAACATCTTTCAAAAGAATTTGATGTCACTGTCAGATAGGCATTGTACTCTCCAGCCCCAGCCAAAGACCTCCCTGTTATTATACCTATCGACGAAAAGATAGGCAACGTTTTCGAGTATCAAGAATTGGCTTTTGACTTCTAACTAACAACCACGCTCGGCAAATATACATGGCTATACCGAGCAGGGAGGAGAAAGTAGACATGTCTCTATAAAGACATTCATCCCCCCTCTGAAAGCGCGAGGAACTTTATTGTTTCGCCATTTAACTTGGTCTGGACAGGGCATTACGTTGAAGATAGAAGTTCGGAAGCTGGAACGGCAAACAATTGCATAGATCTTGTACTTGAGTAGTGGACGGGTGGAGTACAGCCAAGACTTTTTCGAAATCGCCTTTTAATATGGTTTTGTATCTTGAATCCTTTCAAATTATACATAGAAAATCAATATTCGATGGAAAACCATTACTGAGAGTTTTAAAAAGTGATTTCGATTTATTAATATTAATTTGGTATCAAATTTCGATCGAGGTGTAGGTTGTTGGTATTCGGCTTTGGCTGTCGGCCGTGAGACTTTGTATAATTTACTAGGAGTACGTACGATCACCAGATATGCACGAGACGCGTATGAATACCCCACAATTCTCCGCATCTTCTCTCGAATGCCGTTCCCAGGGAACAAATAGACTCGCGATACATTCATCCGAGGCCGAAAAAAACCTTCTGTGATTGCTAGTCATCCACACCCACTTTCACGTATCGGATCCCCATACCGACCCGACGATGGTTAGATTTCACTTAGCTACATCACATAATCGACAGAGAAGAAACCCCAACCACCCATTTCTTCACAGACATGTTTTCGTATCAGTATAAGAACTTTCTTGAATGTCTCCTAGATCAGGATAATTTCAAGCTCAAGCATATCATCTTCGTCTCCTCGGGAAGCACGTGACCACACTCATTCCGTGTTGGAGCAGGAGATTGAGTTATTCTGACTTGCAGATTCTATGGTTGATATTGTCATCATGAATCTGAGTATCGCTCATTACTTTACAACATGTTTGTTGATGACATCTCAGATTGCTGCACTTGCGACAGGATCAACACTTTCCTCCCATTTCCGAGATCTTCACAGGTATGTTAACAATCGAAATAAATGTGAAAAAAATGCTAACCCTACACACGAACAGCTCGTCTACTTCTGTGACTAAACCACTTAGAATAGGGCTGGCGACCGAACCAACTTTACCCCTATCGAGTGGGGCCAAATTTGAGCTTACTCCATCGACACCAGTGGCCACGCTAGATTATGGCCATGAAGTCGCAGGTTATCCATACTATGATGTAGAATTCATCAGTGGGACTGTGCAAATTGAGGTCAAATACTCGGAAGAATTCAATGGCCTCAATGCCAACTTCTCTGACGGACCTTTCCCCTTTGCAACTGGTCTCTCAAATACGTATCGTGTTGAAACCTTTGAACTCACCGAGACTGGACCTTTCCAAGCATTTCTACTTCAAGGAGGACAAAGATGGCAATCAATCCGCCTCTTGACATCGGGAAGTGTAACGTTTTCAACTATTGGATTTACTGCGTCAGTATCGGATATTGATGTCACTACACTGCCCGGTGGGTTTGAGTCCGACAATGTCATGCTTAACGATATTTGGGCCCTTGGAGCTAGGGCATCATCATTGGCCTGCATCGATCGTGGAACCCAGCGTTCCATGTGGGAGTTTGATGTGAATGGTGCTCTTGTAAGAGGTATGAAACCAGGACTTACAATTAAAGGCTCATCATTTCAGAATTACACGTTGGAGTTCAACACTATGATCAAAAGAGGCGGCATAGGCTGGGCAATTGGCGTCCCAATTGCCCAACCCTTAGGCCTCCAATTAAATCTGATTGGGGAGCTACCTAAAAATACAACTTTTGTCAATACGAACACTACACTTACTCCACCAAATTCCTTGATTCTCTCCTATGGTTATTCTTTAGTCAATGTCACGACACTTCCTTCTTATCGCCTAGATGTATTCAATACACCTCCCATAAAAGAGAACACCTGGTATACGGTGCGGACAATCCTTGATACCGCAGACAACCTTGCGGTATATATAGATGACGCAGAAATTTTCAATACTTCTTTGTCATCTTACTATGTTGGTGAAACACCAATACAGACGGCTGGCACTTTTGGATTTGGTGGCTGGCAAGATCAGGCTGGCTACATCAAAAATGTGATCGTTCGGGACACATTCAATCACTCGCTTTTGTATAATAACACAATGATGACTGATACAGATTTGGTCCTGACTGAGTACGGCGTTCACTCTAATCTCCAAACAACGTGTCTAGATGGTGCGAAACGAGATCGCCTAGTATGGCTAGGCGATTTTTATCACACAGGCCGTATAATCCCGGTCACTACTTCTCGAAATGACCATTTGAAGGGTACTTTGAATACCTTTCTAAGCTGGCAAATAGAAGATGGACTTTTACCATTTGCTCCACCGATTGGTTACAATGCATCTGGCGCGAAGCAGACATTTGCCTTTGGTAGTGGTTCATCCGCTGGTCTTGAAACTTATGGTGTTGTTCTAGCTGATTACCAAATTCTTGGATTGATATCCTACTCGAATTATGTTTCGTCAAGCAATGATCTTGAGTTTGCACATAAAACATGGTCAAACTGGCAACTTCTGGCAGATTGGTTGATTGCACAACTCAGTCCTGACACTGGTCTACCTGTCTTTCTCACTTCGTTCATTGGTCCGAGCCAAGGCTCTGCTGTCTCCTGTGCCCTCGTGCAAGCTTTGAGTCAGCTCGCGGAAGTGGCTATGGCTTTAAATGATTTGGCGTCGGCTACCAAGTATCAAACCGCGGCAACGAAAATATCCACTGCGGTCAACAAGCAGTTGTGGAATCCAACCGCCGGTGTTTATTCCCTTTCTGCCGCTTCGCCTGGCGATTATTCTATTGCGGCAATTGGATTCTGTATCACATCAGGCACAGCAAACACGACCCAAGCACTTCAATCCTTACAAGCTCTCGACGCCCTGAAGCTTGGGCCGGGATATAAAGATTCGACACAAGTCAATAGTTCGGATCTCAGCACAAATATTTCGCCTAATATAAATGGATTCTTGCTTGCAGCGATTATATCACATAATGAAAGTAGCAGAGCTCTGAGCTTACTCGAAAGCCTCTGGTCCCCAATGTTGTCAAACCCTAAATCATCCACAGGTGCAAGCTGGGAGTACGTAAATCTTGAAGGTAACCCGGGACTTGGTTTGTATACAAGTCTTGCACATCCATGGGGTGGAGCACCTACATATTTACTTACCGAATGGGCTGCTGGATTGAGACGTGCTAATGGCCCATCTGGGTATGGCTATAGAAATTGGATTATCAATCCGGATGTTGGTTTGGCGATGGGGCTCAAGACTGCCAGGGCCAGGGTGGTGACTGCTTTCAATGGAAGCTTGAGCGCGAAGTGGACATTGAATGAAGGAGTTGTGGACGTCATTATAAATGCACCGAATAACACAAGTGGTGTATTTGAGATGGCTGGAACGAGGAAAGTGCTCGTCGGTGGAAATTCATACAGGTTCAATGTAAACATATGAATCTATGATTGAGTTGCTTCTGAGTACCATGCTGTTTGATATATCAATATATACATTTTTTTCTCCATCGAAGTGCCGCTTCCGACTTGTCACTGCCAGAGATGACAACTCCCCCTATACAGAGTAAGTCCCTCTTGATGGCTTCATAGACCCCGCTCGATCAGTAAACATGTAAGGATAAGAGGCTATTACTAAAGAAATGAAAGAACGTATAGGCAGTGGCACGGGAATGTAAGGGTTCTCATTCAATTACTTAATTGCAGTCTGCTTGCAAAATACACTCCTGTTTCATGGCAATACCGACTCTGCTCAATTGCAATGCCAAGTGAATGCTGCAACTTGCAATCAAGCATAAAACTTAGCGCCTAGTTGACAGAACTCGATGCTTATTTTATTGCTCATCTTGAGAAACGATTGTGGTGTATAGATTAAATGGAAAGTATTGTCATGGCGTTGAAGCCTGTAGGTAGCCTCGGCAGCCATGATCTTTGTCGAGAGATCGCTTTCAGGGCGGGATAAGTATTTAGACATCTCAAGGTGAAAGTATTGATACTCATAAGACTCCAGCCATTTTGAATCTCGTGGATAGAATATAGAGAACTTGTGAAGCGTATCTAACAGCTAGAGTGAGAATGTATAGAGCTTCTCTCGTCACAAGAGCGCTTCAGGAACCCCGGAAGGCGCACGCAACAGGAGAGTATTTTGCTGTCATACAACAGGAGTGAAAAGGGACCGAGACATAGGTCACTCACCCGTTGGATGTAAATAATAATGTTCACCATCTCACAAGTCCTAGAGTGGAAGCTAGGCCTAAAATTGCTTTAAATCCCATTAGCAACTATGACAAGAATCTGATGTATTGAACGAGCCTAAGATACAAAGATTGAAGGAGTTTTGATGTGATACATCTTGTCATGAAGTTGAAAGGTACCAAGATTAAGAAGGGGAGATGATAAAACTATAAGACAATTGGATCTTGGGTGATTCCTTGCTGACATTTTGGTACTTCTTCTCACTTGAGAATGTCCAGTGAACCCAGCTTTCCTATTTTTCGATATCTAGTGGAAGTCTGACAATTGAGCTCACCGGCATGTCTGGGATCGACGACAGCCAAGATAAACTAGGAGTTTCTATGAACCGGAGAAAGTTGATGAGCCGGAGAAGATCAATTAGTTCATCTCCAAACGATTTCTACATAGCGAAGGATTCAAAAGATGTTTTCCTCGGAGATGTCAAAAAGTAAGACAGATGTCAGGTAAAGGTTAAGTTACGGAGTTGTGGTCTGGAGATATGCTGCTGACGGGAGTATACTACCACAGCACCCAATAAATCATTTCACTTGCTGATTGTGTGCTTAGTAATGATTTATTGTGAAGATGCAGAAGGACGCACAGAGCAGAATTGACAACAACTGAAAAAAAAGAGGGTACCAGGTTAAATAGATTATAATGTCTTTGTTTGAAATTCATTCATCGAGGTGTTTATAGTGAGCAGTTAGAAAAGACAAAAATACACAAGGTCTTTCTATCGACGTCGTATTTTATCTTCACAAATAACCCCATTCAACCCATTCACACTCGGGACCTGCATCGAGCGCGATCTCGGCTCTTTATTTGAAATCCCTGCCAAAAAAAGTTTCGGATCCGGGTCAACCATTGAGTCAACCATTGAGTCACTGTGATTGTGAGTCCCTCATTTTTTAATACTCCCCCTCTTACTTCAAGTACCAAGTAATCATAAGTGGATGTAACTTTTCCTTGCTGACTTTATGGGCAATTGGCAAATATAAGTTCTCCCGTCAATAAACCCACGCATCTGTCATTGAGAAACAGACAGAGAAGACGACCCTTTATTACAACATTTCGAGGTCTGAAGTCGGGTCAGGTCAACTCAAGATGGGATCTTCAACTCCTCAAAATCCCACGCGGATTGCCATTCTAGGAAACGAAGACATCATTGTTGATTTCGATATCTGGCGCAATTTCGTTGCAGAAGACTTGCTCTCAGACCTCCCCTCATCTACCTATGTTCTCATCACAGATACCAATCTCTCACCCCTCTATGTCCCCGCTTTCCAGCAATCCTTCGAGGCACTTGCTGCCAAATCGAGCTCAACACCTCGACTTCTTACCTACGAAATTCCCCCAGGAGAGAATTCTAAGAGCAGAGAAACAAAGGCCGAGATCGAGGATTGGATGTTGTCGCATCAATGTACAAGGGACACAGTTATAATTGCTTTGGGGGGAGGAGTCATTGGTGATATGATTGGTTATGTTGCAGCAACTTTCATGCGCGGTGTACGATTCGTACAAGTACCAACAACATTGCTAGCCATGGTTGACTCCTCAATTGGTGGAAAGACCGCAATCGACACGCCTTTGGGAAAGAATCTGGTTGGCGCCTTTTGGCAACCAAAGAGAATCTACATAGATTTGCGATTCTTAGAAACCCTGCCGGTTCGCGAATTTATCAATGGCATGGCAGAAGTGGTCAAAACTGCCGCAATCTGGGACGAAACTGAATTCTCTGCCCTTGAGGATAATGCAAATCTTATTATGACTACAATTCGAGCCAAGAATACCGAACGTTCTACAAGATTAGCTCCTATCCAGGACATATTGAAGAGAATAGTGCTAGGCTCAGCGAAGACCAAGGCAGATGTCGTATCAGCAGATGAGAGAGAAGGTGGACTACGAAATATTTTAAATTTTGGCCATTCAATTGGACACGCATTTGAAGCAATCTTGACACCGCAGGTTCTTCACGGAGAAGCTGTAGCTATTGGAATGGTAAAGGAAGCGGAATTGGCCCGACATCTGGGTGTTTTGAAACCAGGAGCAGTTGCTCGTCTTGTCAAATGCATAGCAAGTTATGGCCTCCCCACTTCCCTTGCAGACAAGCGCATCCAAAAGCTCACGGCAGGCAAGCCATGCCCCGTCGATGTTTTATTAGAGAAAATGGGTGTTGACAAGAAAAATGATGGAAAGAAGAAGAAGATTGTTTTGCTTTCCGCCATTGGTAAAACACATGAACCTAAGGCCAGCGTCGTGGAGGACCGAGCAATCCGAGTCGTCTTATCTGACTCGATAGAAGTTACCCCAGGCTTGCCCGAGACTTTGAAGGTGGAGGTGACACCACCAGGCTCAAAGAGTGTTTCTAACAGAGCACTTGTACTTGCGGCTCTTGGCACAGGTTCTTGTCGCATCAAGAATCTCCTGCATTCGGATGACGTAGAATTCATGCTTACATCAATCGGTAAACTTGGTGGTGCTACATATGCATGGGAAGACGCAGGCGAGATTCTTTGTGTGCAAGGTAAAGGTGGTGATTTGCATGCCAGTCCTACAGAACTCTACATTGGAAATGCAGGCACTGCATCTCGTTTCCTCACAACCGTCCTCTCGCTGTGCAAGCCTTCAGCCACAACAAAGTCTACCGTTCTTACAGGAAATGCACGTATGAAGGTCAGACCTATTGGCCCATTGGTTGACTCGTTACGTACCAACGGTGTTGATATCGAATACCTTGAGAATGAACACAGTCTTCCGGTCAATGTTGCTGCTTCCGGTGGGTTTGCCGGAGGAGACATCAATCTAGCCGCCACTGTGTCGTCTCAATATGTCTCCTCTCTTCTTATGTGTGCTCCATACGCCAAGAATCCGGTGACTTTACGCCTTGTTGGTGGGAAGCCAATTTCCCAACTCTATATTGATATGACAACGGCGATGATGGCAGCTTTCGGTATCCACGTCGTCCGATCACAGACGGAAGAACACACATATCATATTCCGCAAGGAGTCTACAAAAATCCAGAAGAGTATGTGGTTGAGAGTGATGCTAGCTCGGCAACTTACCCACTTGCTGTAGCTGCTATCTCTGGAACTACTTGCACGATCCCAAATATTGGATCCAAATCGATTCAAGGCGATGCTCGATTTGCTATTGATGTTTTGAAACCAATGGGGTGTATTGTAGTACAGACTGATTATTCTACCACCGTGACTGGTCCTCCCATCGGTTCACTTCAAGCTATTGAGGAGGTTGACATGGAGCCAATGACAGACGCTTTCTTGACCGCTTCAGTACTAGGCGCAGTGGCAAAGGGTACAACTAGAATAAGGGGGATCGCCAACCAGCGCGTCAAAGAATGCAATCGAATCAAAGCCATGAAAGATGAACTTGCAAAGTTCGGCGTTACATGTCGTGAGCTCGAAGATGGAATTGAGGTCGATGGTCTACCTATAAATGAGTTGGAGCACCCAGCTCAAGGCATTCACTCTTATGACGATCACCGTGTTGCAATGAGTTTCAGTGTGTTGTCCGTCGCTGCAACCCAACCTGTTCTCATTGAAGAGCGTGAATGTGTCGGCAAGACATGGCCAGGATGGTGGGATATCCTTTCGCAGTCATTCCAAGTAGGACTTGCTGGTAAGGAAGTTAAAGCTACGCATAGCAAAAAGAGTGGAATTCCTGCCCTTCCAGACAAGTCTATCTTCATTATTGGCATGCGTGGAGCTGGAAAAACCACCGCTGGTGCCTGGGCTGCAAAGATTCTCGGACGACCTTACAAGGATCTTGATGTAGAATTGGAACGCGTCTCGGGAATGCCAATACCTGACATGGTCAGATCGAAGGGTTGGGATTTCTTCAGAGCTGCTGAACTAGACCTTCTGAAGCATTGCCTGAAAGACCAGTCAGAGAAGCATGTGTTTGCTTGTGGTGGTGGAGTCGTCGAGATGCCTGAGGCACGTGAGCTCTTGATCAATTTCCATAAGTCTGGTGGAATTGTCCTTTTGGTTCACAGAGACACAGAGCAGGTCATGGATTATCTTCGCATAGACAAAACTCGACCTGCATATGTTGAGGATATGATGGGAGTCTACATTCGTCGCAAGCCCTGGTTCAATGAATGCAGTAATTTCCAATACCATAGTAAGGGCAGCGGGACTGGTGCTCTGTCCGTTGCGGAACAGGACTTCTCTAGGTTCTTACATCACATTTCAGGAAAGAGCTTACACTTTGATGAGATGCGAAATAAAACACACTCATTCTTCGTTTCCCTCACAATGCCTGATATATCATCAGCAGCAGATATATTGCCCGGCATTGCGGTGGGCTGCGATGCTGTAGAAGTGCGTGTTGATTTATTGGAGGATCCATCTTCCACGAATGGAATTCCGGGTGTTGATTTCCTAAGTGTTCAGATTGCACATCTGAGATCAATGGTTCATTTACCTGTGATTTTTACCGTGCGGACAGTTAGTCAGGGAGGTCGCTTCCCGGACGCTGCACATGAAGAGGCACTAAAACTCTATAAGCTGGCCGTGAAGATGGGTATCGAATATATCGACTTGGAGATTGCTTTCCCTGATGAGATTCTACAGGAAGTTACTGAAGCTAAAGGATTCTCTAGAATTATAGCTTCACACCATGACCCTGAGGGAACTTTGTCGTGGAAAAATGGTGGATGGTTCCAGCATTACAATAGAGCTCTTCAATGTGGAGATATTATCAAGCTTGTCGGATCTGCTAAGAGTATCGAGGATAACTTTGCTCTTGCTAAATTCAAGAAGACGATGGCGGTTGCTCACGATACACCTTTGATTGCCATCAACATGGGTGTGGCTGGAAAACTCAGTCGTGTTTTAAATGGGTTCATGACACCGGTTTCGCATCCAGCATTGCCTTTCAAAGCAGCTCCTGGTCAACTCTCCGCTGCTGAGATCAGATCCACTTTGTCGACTCTTGGAGAGATAGAGCCAAAATCATTCTATCTTTTTGGTACCCCTATCTCCCAATCACGATCACCTGCGCTACACAACACTCTTTTCAAGCAGACAGGATTGCCCCATCAATACTCTAGACTGGAAACTGATGTAGCATCTGATGTACAAGATGTCATTCGTGCTCCAAATTTCGGTGGTGCATCTGTCACAATTCCATTGAAACTCGACATCATACCTCTTCTCGACTCGGTCACTGATGCAGTGAAGGTCATCGGTGCAGTCAATACCATCATTCCTAGTGCAGATAATCCACCCCGTCTCATTGGTGAAAACACTGATTATCTCGGAATGACTCACTCACTCATATCCGCCTCTTATACTCCATCACCCGTTGACTCACCTTCTCCCGCCCTCGTCATCGGTGCTGGAGGTACTGCTCGCGCTGCTATTTACGCCCTACACTCTCTCGGTCACTCTCCTATCTACATGGTCGCGCGCACCCCTTCCAAACTCGAAGTTTTGATCTCTTCTTTCCCTACATCTTTCAACGTAATCCCGCTTCCAAGCACTACTTCGGCGACTGAACTCGCCATTCCTCCTTCGGTTGCTATCAGTACCATACCTGCTGATCGCCCGATTGAAAGCAACATGCGGGAAATTCTTGCCATTTTGTTGAGACATGAGAAGAGGGACGAGGGAAAGCAGAGGACACTGTTGGAGATGGCTTATAAGCCTTCTCAAACTCCTCTTATGAGAATGGCAGAAGATGCTGGTTGGGTTGCGATTCCTGGGTTGGAGGTTTTGAGCGCACAGGGGTGGTTTCAGGTTAGTCTATCTTGATGATTCCCGTTTTCCCTGGCTTGTTAGGGGTGAACTTGAATGATCTTACTAATACTCACTGTGTAGTTCCAAAAATGGACGGGAATTAGACCTTTGTATGCCGATGCTCGGGCAGCAGTTATGGATGACAGTATTGCTTAGATTAGGGATGAATTTAATTCATGTCTAGGTATCGATGATTAGATGAGAGATAAATGCATGGTATGATCTATATGGTTTATGGGAAGGTAAAATGAAGTACCTAGCTATTGATTTGATGTGAAATGAAAAGTTGTTCTTCTTTTACATGTTATATTTGTCTGAGTGTGACACTTCATACACAGTGATTATTATTGGGTGGTTCGGTCTGGGCTTGCATGGTATATGGTCAGTGTCGAGAGAGGTTGACTATTCTTTCTCAAGGAGATTGAATGATTACGAGTCCTATCTTGGTAGCTGGTAAAGGGTCATTATTAAATGCAATGAACTTGCCACAAAATCGATTTCTTTTCAATGCATTTTTTATGTTTTCTACTTGGGTGTATACATTTGTAGTCAAATGATACAGTCCCCCCTTTGATTTTCTCAATTCGAATGATTGATTTCCTACTCATCTCATAAATTCGGAATGTAATGCAATAGGTACCTATATATTAGTATTCTAGATTTATTTGTATTTGGATTCGAAAGAGAGATATTGATGGTGATAGTGAGATGATAGAAGATAGAAAATAGGGTGTTAGAGTAGAGGAGGTGTTATTCAGATTGATATTAATCAATCAATCATTCTGTGCTCATCTCGTCTCTCATTACTCACTCCCTTTAGATCTCCTGATCTCCTGATATCGTTTTATCGGTTATTTAATGTCAATTTGGTCTTCATATCTATATCTCGTCACCCTCATCACCCTCATCACCCTCACCACCTTTATCACTCTTATTATTTTCATCGCCCTCACCACCTTTATCACTCTTATTATTTTCATCACCCTCATCACCCTCATCATTCTTATTACTCTCATCACCCTCATCACTAACTTCCAATTGATCTCAAAATCTCATTTCGAGATCTATAATAGTCATGTTATTTATCTATTATCGTCTTGGTGTTGAATAACAATAGTAGAAATCTTATCCAGCCTTAAAGATCTTAATCATTTCATCTCACTTTATCAAATGATATCGATCGAGTTATCTACATTCATCTATATTCATTCATTACAATACTTCGAAATCAAAAACAAGTAAACCTATTCGAACGAGTTAGATAAAAGATACCCTTACATTTAATTAATGCCAAAAGTTACAAACAGTTCACATCTCAGACTAATCAATAGATAAATGATGATACAAAATTGATTTACTATCATAGTATAATACGCATCTAAATTCTAAATATTTTTAATATATCTTCCTATCTCTTCCTATATCCTAACATGAGAATGAGATTATACTCTTTCGTAATACATTCCCTCTCTTCTCTTCTTGGATATCCATCGAGCTCATTATACAGTCTTTTGGAAAAGGAAAAAAAAAAGAATGAGATGAGAAAGTGACAAGACAATAGAATATTATACAATGGGTGCAGTGATGATGATAATGTACAAATTCCATCTAGGCCTTTTAGCCCAAAGGAGAGAAAAGGAAAGGAGACGAAAAAATAAAAAAAACATGAAATATTTTGACTGCTAGAGTATTGACAAAGTAAAATAAATTTAGTCCAATTGACTATTGTATCCCAAAATGCTATGCCCAATGTCCCTTGAGCCCAATTCCCGCTAAAAGTCAATCAAGTATAATTTATTCCATCCCATTCCATACCTTTTCGCAATGCGCTTTGAGATGAAAATTTCCCAACAATCAAAACAGTAAACCAAAAAAATAAACCGGTAACCAGATCCTGACCACTCATAACATTTTTTTTTGAAAATCATAAGGGCATAATACATTGTGTTTGTGTGGATCACATGACCACTTACAAACAATCTTCTGCTTGTAAATGTGTGAAAAATCGAGGGTGTGAAGGTATGAACGTGTCAAAGTGTAAAGCGTCATGAGTGTTTCGTGGGGATCAATGATGATGTCATAGAACCGAAAGTGTACCACCACGAATCCCCCCCCATTGCTCAATTGAGTTGACGGACTGTTCTAGTCTGCCGAGTTTGCTTGTCGATGGAAGTCCGAGCTTCCGAAATCGAACCATTTGAAATAAATAAATAAACCAGATTACCTGTGGTTGGTATCTGGTATCTGGTATCCACAAATATGCGGAGACAAAAAAGAAGAAAAAAAGACCCTTCGTGCATCAAACCGTGCATAAATGATTTCGTCATCAAATGTCTATTTTGAATCCCGTCAAGATATCCATGAATCATGAAATCATGGATTTCTTGAAAAAAAAAAACCCCCCCCCATGGATCAATTCGGGCCAAGTTCCCTTGAATTCCGAAGTCAAGAAAAACAAGGGGCTTGGAATCTAGATGCCCAAAAGGAACGCGGTTAAGGCCGATAAGATAGAGACTTGGAGTCTTGGACTCTTGGAGCAAATGGAGTCGAGGAGTTTGAGTTTGGAGAAGAGAAGATAATATTTCAATCATCTCATCAACCAATCACAAACGCTCCAGAAAATTCAATTTCCATTATCATTTCCATTTCCAATCAATCCAATCCGTCGAGTCCAACCCAAATCCAAAGCATCCAATCAATCCAATCCAGTCATGTAGATCATGATGATAATAATGATGATGATGATATTGGTAATGTACTAGGGTACTAGGTAATAGGTAGCTATGATGGATGGTCGGTGGAAGGAGAAGTCAACAGCCGACTATTAAAAGTGGAGTGGAGTTGGGGTGAGCATAAAAGCCAATAAAGTGGAGTGATGGAGGTGGATGTGGCTGAGGTGGTGCGATCGAATATTATCTTCCTTCACACAAACTTCCTTAGAATGAATCATCTCGAGTCGGAAACGACCAATCATTTCATTATTCGTAATCGATAATAAAATGCTGATTAATTGACTCCAGTTATCTCATTTCGTTTCATTCCACCACATCCCATTTACCATGGAATTTGGTTGCTGATGGTTATCAAATTCCCAAACGGGAAGGAGGAGGAGAGCATCTTCAAGTAGAAACACTCTTAGTCTGAATGAAGTCCCAATCCTCTTCTTTTTCCTTTCGTAATAGTCGCCGGAATCTCGGGATGTACAACTCTTAAATGTCGGGTAAGAGCATCGTTTCGACTAAATGTCTTCTCCTCGGTACAATATTTGCATCGCAGCTTTTGCTTTCCTGCATTATGAATTGTATCTTCATGTCGTGTAAGATCATACGGACGAGAGAAGATGGTGTTGCAGGGTTTATTTGTTGATGGGTTGATCCGTTCGCATTTGTGAGGCCCACTTTGACTGTTTAACTTTTGCGCCATTGATGTCATTGCACCCCGACTTTCCCCACCTATATTGTTGATCAAGGATGTCGAGTTCCGATGCTTATCCCTCTTGTGTTTTTGAAGTTGGGGAGGTGTCTCGAACCTTAATGTACATCCATGATATGTGCATGTATATGTTCCACTACCTGCTGATGTATCGCATGGTCTCTGAATTTCTTGATCGGGTGAATAATCACTGCTGCTAGACTCCATTGACCCTAAGGTTGGTGTGAAGTCATTGGAAATGTTCGATAAATTCGACATGTTTGAAATGTTACTTGCTTGTCTTCGAGTGGATGGGACGAATGGATAATGTTGTGGTATTTGTCGAAGATTGTCTCGTGTGATTATAGGACTTGTAGATTTGAACTGAGACTGCGTTGGGGTGTTTTGCGAGGTTGTAGAAATTGCCGATGAGCTTTCTCGTCGAGTTGTAGCCATACTAGCGTAGCTTTGTTGTGATAATGACAGATCTTCCGACTCGGATGGCTCTGGATCAATCGATGACTGCTGACGATAACCCGCTTTTGATTGTACAGGTCGTGGTGGTGGAAACAATGGGTTGTTTGCATCCTCCTCGGTTTCGTTGTACACCAAATTGACATCCTTTGGCGAAATCGTTTTTGGTGTAACTTGTCCTGGATTACTCCTCTCGTATTGGACTTGCATAGCTAACGCGTCGTCCTCGGCCTTTTGTTGTTCTCGCATGTGCTTTGCAGTTCCAAATCCCATATTGTGGGCGTTGTACCCCGGAGTAGGAGCTAGTGGTGAGCCTGCTTGAAAAGGCGAGCGTTGGCGAGGAGACAAGACTGAGGCTTCTCGTTGAGTACTCAGATGTCCATTATTTGCTGCTTGTAGCCTTTGCGTAAATATGTCATTACTTAGATTCGAGGTTGTTTGAGTCGAAGCAGGAGTTGTGGAAGGAGCGGAAATCATGGATATGTTGGGGTTGAATAGCTCATCATTATAAGCATCCGTCATCGTGCGATCGAGTTTTGGCATTTGATGCGGAGAAGTTCTGTGAGAAGCTTTGAAATCGGATGAAAGTAAGTATTCGTTCAACCAGGAATCCACACTAGAAGTCATACCGAACTGTTGTCTTTCATCCTCACAGGCCGGTGGCGTCGAGGGTGAGTCATTACTCGCCACTGTAGTTAGCGATGGCCTACTCGACCCTTGACTGTGATAAATCTCTGGTGCCGACATCAGCTCGTTGCCCGTCAATCTTGGTAAGCCGTCGTTAAGCATTGCGAAGGGAAGGTTGTTCTGATTTTGGTATTGGCTTGGATGTGTGTATTGAGATGAGAAGAAGTTCTCTTGTAATGGTGTGTGTGCTGGTGTCAAGGTTTTCGATGCTGTTGGATGGAAGTCCTGGAAATCATGATATGATTCGCCAGCTACTTGAGGATTCAAAGTGGATGGTGCGTAAGGTGAAGCTGGAGCGGCTGGAGATCCAAATGACGACAGCGAAGACTCTCGATGGTGATTTTGTCTGGAAGTTGAAGTAGGAGTCAATTGACCGTTCGACATCAAAGTATTCGATTGCAGAGGTTGTTGCATGTGAGATGGTAATTGAAAGATTCTATCCGAGGAATATTCGGCAGTTCGTAGTGGAGTTTGCTGTTGGAATCGATTCGAGGTAAATGACAATGGTTGTTGGATATCGAATATAATTTGATCGCCTTCAAAATCAAAGGTATTGTTATTTGAAAGATTATTTGTGGTAAAAGCTAAGTGTGGTGTGAGTGTTGGAGCAGTTAAAGATTGTGATTGTGATTGTGATTGTGATTGTGGTTGTGGTAGTAGTGGAGTGTGAGGTTGTTGAGGTAGTTGAGGTAGTTGGTGTGGTAGAGAAGGATTAAATATGGAACCGTGCTGAGTATAAGAAGGTTGTTGTGGATGATGTGGTAACTGACGTCTCGATGCTGAGTTATGAGCTAACATAGTGATATAGCTTTGAGGATCTGTGAAAGGGTTTTAGTAAGAAGTTTAGACTTTATTACGGTGGCGAATGTTTATATATGGAAAACATTTCGACCTCGGTCTGCTGTGACTCGTACTCGGGAAAGCAGCATTAATCAATATGGAGAAAGGGAAGAAGGAGGAGGTACCTTTTTTCTGTCCCTCGATGGTTGGGTACTAGGTTGGTAGTAGTATCTTTTGGAATGAGGTAGAATAATCGGATTTTAATTGATGTATAATCAAATCATCTGGTCAGCAGATCAAATTGTGATTCTCAGTTCTTCTTTCTTTTTCTCTTTTTTCTCTGGTTGACAGGACTGAGGACAGGCAGGTATTTGATATTTATTCTCTCGGAGGAGGGAAGTGGTCTGGTTTTTGTATAGTGGTGTGTTTTGGAGATGGAATGGAAAAAAGGTGGTGGATGACACTAGTGAGACCAGACACCAGACTTATAGATAAAAGTATTACTGGAGATGGATGACTGATATGATGATTGAATTCTATCGAGAGACTAAAAAGTAACCAAGATCAAGAAAAAGGGAAGATCTACAAGTTGATGATAGTCAGAGAGTGTGTAGGTATGATATGTATGATATGTATGATATATGTACGAGTATGTATAATATAATATGGATATCGGTTAAAGGGGATAGATATATATGCGTAGGTAGGATCGAAGGATATCTTTCCGGCCAAACATTTGAAATTTCATGTATGGAGTGACGATTTCCATCGGTCCCCTTCCTGACCCTTACGCAAGGATTTACAAATTAAGCATCAGCACACCATGCACAGTCAAAACATTTTTTTGGGAATTAGGGTCCTGGCTCGAGACTGGGTAAGTAGGGTTACAACCGCGACCGACCAAGGGTTTGGCAAAAAGATGTGGAAGGGAAGATGGCTTTTTCCTCTTTTTTTTCCTTTTCCCACTCGACATGTAAGGGTCCATGCAGCCATAATGACGCACAATGAGCAAGGATCAGTAGCAGGAAAGTTCACATCTTGACGATGCAGACAAAATAATAAAAACCAATAATCTTCATTCCAAAGTCTTGACTTCACGGCCAAAAGAGAAAATGATCATGTGCAACTAATATCTAGATATAATATACATGCCTACTTGGGTATTGATTTTTCGACATTTGAAGGGAATTATCATATAATAGCTACTAGGTATTTACGAGCTTTGTGGTAGATGTAATTTATTTATTACATCGCTGTACAATTTAATACCCAGATGAGTAATTAACAACACACACTAAAAAGACCCTTAGATTTCCAGCGGGATAGTCCTAGCGCATCATCGTTAGCTCGGCTTTCAACGGAAGAAGGCTTCTCATAATACCTCCAGCTAGTAATGCTTCGTAACAAGCCACAGAAGATTGTACGAGCCACACTGCCCACTTGAATTTTCTCCATACCTAATGCATTCATTCCAAGGTTTCCAAGGTTCCTTGCGAGAACGAGAGAAACCCGGAGAAGCGACGGAATGTTTGGTCACAGCCATTGCGACCTTTGTGTGATGGGAAACTTGTATAACTCAAAAATGGATTTGTAAGCGTGTTCAAATCTCACCAAGCATCCCATAGGGTTACAAATGCATAATATTCCAAAACACAAAGAACCACTTACAACAAAGGAATTGCCTACGCCGTTCTCGGATCTTCCATTTCTCCAGGACACAGCCACAGGAGGAGTGTATCATTACTCTGTAGATCTAGATTTGACAATCTTTGGAATTATTCCTTCGCATTTACGAGCCCATTCCTGGTAAGCGTCAACTCACTCATGGGGCTCAAGATCCCATTCGTCAAATAAGGTGCTGACTATCGAGATTTGCAAAACGTGTGCCAATCTTCGTCGGGAATACCGTTCGTTATTCCTGTCCAGATCCTCTTGTTCCATTTTTGATGCTTCAAGACAGATAAACGAAGGCCCACTTGTTCAGCCACATTTACATTTACACCCCTCTTTCCCTCCATTCTTGATTCTAGGAGAGTCCCGACCAGTGAGTGGTACGAGATCCGTACTCGTACTGATGTGACACGAAGAGATGTAACCCCCAGAAAGGTCGGTACCCATTGATGACACTAGTCATACCGGCACTCCCATCTCCTCGGGTTTACCTTGTAAATTTCAACGTTACATTTTCTAAGTGGGGATCCCGCTACTCCTTTGGGATCACCTCTTCCATGACCACGACATGTTTACCCTTGTTTGGTTTCCCTTGCTATGCGGAATGGCCTTTTGCGATTCTCGATACAATCTCATGCAAATTTCGATGAATGACAGCTTATCCATTTTTGATACCATTGCCAATATCCTATCATCCGCGTGTCAAAGAATACGATAGACAAACGCTCTCAACGAAGAAGCCGCTGCCTAACTGTACAGGAGTCTCTTTCTAAAGCACTTGCCAATGAAAATAGTGGCTGAGGGGCCTACAGAAGACCTATTTTTCTCTTTTTGATTCTATTGATAAAAGCTTTCACAATCTGTCCTTCCTTGATAGCTCCTAGGTACCCATAAACTGGTCATTTGATTATGACCCACGTGAAAAGTTATCTATCCACCGACCAAAACTAGGCCCATGTAATGGCTCGCAATAAACAATCTTCCAAACCAGTCACAATACATTTGTTCATCTCATTCAAGAGGCTCATCTTGTGACTCCTTCCCGCCGCAACTCCGACTACCAAAGAATGCAACTTGTCACTCCAAATTTCCCCGCACATACTCGTAGAGTACATCTGTCACAATTCTTTAATATGTCAACGCGATCCTAGTACCTTGACTCAATGCTAGTCAAAATAGGACTCATCTTGAGTAACCCGACCCTCACCAAGGAGTCATGCACCACGTCAGCTTTGCTCAACCTAGCTGACTCATATGGCCTTGAAGCTAATCTTTTCATGATGCCATATCGGGAAACGCCCGATCAAGATGTGGTACGGCACTCACTCACGATAACCGAGTCGAGTTGGCTGGGTTGCTTCGAAAATCCACACGGGATATGTGACATGTCGTCGGCTTAAGTCCGCAAATCCTCGGGGAAGAGACATTGGGGGATTGCTAAGCCGGAGCAAGAGGCCTACCGGTGATGGTTTATTGTGCCAAGCTACGGTTCGTAACCCAATATCATTACGAGGCAGAAGAGAAAATGAGTGACTCCTCATTCGCTGTTATCTGTCGTTGAATGCGGCTCAGCAAACCTTGACACGAGACATTCTACTTCATAAGCAAATTTTTACAAGTAGGGACTCTTTCATACTACTGCAGGCACCTCGTGCAAATTGAAAAAACAACGTGGGCATCCAACACAACATCCATGAAAAGCTGACCCGAGAAAAATTCACTGGCAGGAGATAGCGAGGGATAGCAAATGGACAAATTAGAGAATGACAGCTTCACTTTCCCCCGCAACAATGCCAGTCTCTCACTCGCGTGTTGGAGATCATTAATCAATTCAATTTAGAAAAGATCAATGCTGGTCTAGCTTTCGAGCGACTTTTTTGTGTGGGGGAGGTTCAATGCACGTTGCACAGCCACTGTGTTTGTTGTCCACTAAGCCTTGAAGAACCCTTGATCTTCGGGGTGAGCGAAAAACTTCCGTCTGCAGGGTCCAGAAACATTATATTATGTTCACGTTCGAACGATTATGCCCCGATCTGTCTTAGGCAGTGGTGACGCATAATTACGGCTCAGCACAACATTGTGAAAATGCAAAGAGTTCCAAGGTTTCCTACGCGGAGGTAACGTGATTATTTCCATTTTTGGATCTGGCCGGGATCGCCGTGAAAATGGGCTGGCTCTGGCTACACAGCATGAAGAAAATCATTCTCTTGCACGAAAAGAATCTTCGAAAGCACACGCAGTGCATAATGTAACACTGGTACATATGTACCACGCCGCCGGTTTGCAGGGCGAAGATTCCAAATATGAGTGATTCCATACTATGGGATGACCTCAAACAACACTTATCTCCTTACGATTACATCTGGAATATGTCCATTGGGAGTTTGCAACCCTCATTGTCCTGAACTGGAATGAATATCAAGCTCAGCCAGTCGCGTACTCATTTCAATTCGCACCCCTGTATTCCCTTTTTCAAGAAACCACTCCTCCATTTCCCTATTCTGTACATCTTGCCCAAAGGTCAATTCCCAAGCATCCGGAAGAGTCTTACGGCACCTAAACGCGGAACCGACGAGGAGATTACCGGATTACTTCTCCATGCGGGTATGCAGAGACAGTGTACACAGTGAGATCGTTTTCCTCATCGCATGGTAGGCATGCATGATGCCAGCCATGGCTGTGAGGCTTGAGCAAGCCACATCGAAAGGACATTCTTACGCGAAGGATTCGGATTTAATTTCCAAATAGAGATCCTTTGTCGGTTCCAAATATTGATACAGTAATGTTCTGGATTCTTCCTTCGCTACTTCCTGCGACATAAATTCCGCGGCGTTTCCACATAAATTCTCTTCTTTGAGTCTGGACCCCCCATTTCTGACAGCATCTCAACGACATAGTTTCTTCCGAAATCTTCCATTGAGCTACAATAACAGAATTCTTCCGACCAAGATATCAGAATTATCTCCGTTCTATTGATAGAAGAATCGGGTATCACGGTATTGTCGGAGGTTGGATTGATAATCCCAATTCACAAACATTGGTGTTGATCGTACATTTCGACATGCAGGTGTAACTCCACTGAAGCGGAGTCAGATTTATCAGTTCATGAAAGAGTTCTCAGCCATGAAAGTTGGAACATTTCCTCCGAAGAGTTTAAAACATCTGAGTATTTCCGGCATTCGATGTCCACGCATTGGGGTTTGTTTGGATATGTTCTCCGTTAATCACCAGAGTGGATAGGGAGTTGCAGGTACGAGACACAAAATCCCCAATGCAGGGTCGACGACACAGACATCGTATCTTGGGCTAAATGTTGAGATGCGGCATGCATCGCATCTTAATAATCCAATACGAAAATTTGGCAACCTGAAAATAAAACGACATGAGCTCCGATTTCGCTGTCGTCTTCATCTGTTTTGAGATGTATTAGCAGAAGAATCTTACGCTCGAGGTGTTGAGATGATAACGAATTGCGAGAGCGAAGCCTTTTAGGGTGCAACTCTCGTTGCGTAAGCTACCTATCAATTGTGTTGAAAATGAGTAAAAATGTAAATGTCATCTAGCATAACAGACCGGAAGCTTCGTCATCTTGTATCAAAATATACGAAAATGAAATGTATATGTGGAGTGGCGGATAGACATGTTGTGAAGAGGATAGGAAGTTAAAGAGGATAGAAAGTTAATAATAAGTCTAGAACCATAAAATGGGTGGTGCCCTGATAAGATAAATTTAACTGCCGCCGCTATTAATCCATCCCGCCCGAGCCACTCTCTCACGTTCCATCAATTTTGACAGCATCTACGATATGTCAGTACCCAGTGGGAAGGTTATTTGACTCAGATGTATACCTAGGCTGATAGAGGAAGAGATAGATATTCATTGGACCTTGAACTTCACATCTCTACAAGTAAAACTGATCCAATCTGTAGCTGTATCAATATGCAAGAGCTCCATGCAATATTTGATTTGGGTGACTGTTGATTGGTAGTGGTTAAACTTCGGATCTCTATTTCTCATAAGGCTGAAGAAGTTCAATGTACCTGGAATCCTAGATACCCAAGAAAGTTCAGTATACATTTTATTACAACTTCCAAAAAAAAAAAAGAATACCACAATAAAAATGTCTACAAAACCGCTATCACCAATTCGCAAAGCCTGGTACCAATGGAAAGCCCTGCGTCTTCCCTGGCGCAAACGTTTCTTCGTCGGTTCGTACACTTCCCTCTCCCCTCTCAACTCGCCACTCCTCTCCCTCCCTTCATGAAGCTAACCAACGCACTCCAGGTCTCGATCTCCAAAATAACTCCTTCTGGGAATTCCGCGACGCTATAACCGCAGGTCGCATGCGCAGAATAGTCCAAACACCATCCTCGATTCAATACTCAGACGTGAAAATAAGTCCTCAGTGGCATCAGTGGCTACGGCATACACGCGAAGATGCACCTAGTATAGAAGAATTGATGGGTGACATAGCGAGACAGGAAAGATTAAAGGTACTAGCTAGACAGGCTGATGAGAGATGGAATGCGAAAGCGAGTTTTCTGGATCAGCCAGCGTCGAGGCAGCAGGCGTTGCCGGCCACGCAAGTCAGAGATGGAGGGGCGTACACGGGGACGGATCCGAGGGGAGATGGGAAGGGTGTGGCGAATGCTGTTGCGAGTGAGGCTGGGGAGGCGGAGAAGGAGAAAGTGGTCACTACGGAAAAGCCGGCGAGTGGTGAAATACCGTATAATGCGACGACACAACCGAGAGAGGAGAAGAAATATAAGGATGATCCATGGAAGAAGGCAAGAGGAGGACCAAGTGAAGAGTGGCAACCCCAGGCCTGGGATCCGAATGATATGCCAGCAGCTCGAAGATAATGTATTAATATTATTATAGTAATTACGATTCCAAATGCACGGAGTAGAAGGCAATTTTGCCCACCCTGTATCTTCCTATTACTTTACGAGCATCTCTTCAGACACAATGTTGCTCGAAGTGCCATATTCTTGCCATGATTTCCACGAGCCACTGTATCTAAGTAAACCGTAAAATTGACGAACCCTTTTCCTCCGGAACCTGATAGCAAATGGTATCGTTGAAAACTCCAATCACCAGTAAACTCCTTGCTGACGTGAACCTATTCGGTCCAAACGTGATTAACTCCAACGTGATGTTAATAATCCAACTAAGCACTAGACTCTTCTACCCAATCCACTAAACTTCTTAGTCTTCTTGAGCTTGCATCTAGAAAGAACTTTGCAATTTCCTCCTCCTTCTTCATTGCATCTGCTTTCCGTCTACCATCCGTCTTGCACTTCTTCTCTCTTGCGCTGATTCCCCTTTCAATCGCGTCATCTAAATCAGGTGTATGAAGACCTTCACAATCCGTCAAGAATAGGCGGAATAGATTTTCCACCAAGATTGAATATTTGGCATTGTCCTCTATGGATGAAGTCATAGGACAATGCGGAAGATAACAGATCTCGAGGATTCGTTGCGTGAGTGTGTCGTTCTTGAAATCCTCAACATCTTGAGGACGAACTGCAGATTTTGGAAGATATCGCGAGCATAATAGTTGTATAAGCGAGACAAGCACCACCGAAGGGAAAGGTGATGTATGCGAGATATTGAGGAGAAGTGAAAACGATGCGATAGGAAGTGCTACGGTGAACTCTGCGAGGAGATCGTAAACATCGCGTAGAGGCATGAATTTTTGCGGGATGGTCGCGGAAGCGCGTGATAGCTGCGAAGTTCAGTATGGGATTTTGAAAGACAGGAGGAAATTTCTTACCAGAGTTATGATTCGTTGACGCAAGCGAATAGAGTCCGGGTCTCCAATATTAGAAGAATATGTTGGACCGCCTTTCTTGCTCTGCTTTGAGGCTACTTCCTCTTGACCCTCTGATGTATCTGATGCTAGATCTCCCTCTTCCTCTTCATCGAAATCACCAAAGCCCATTTCCTTAATATCTTTGCTGTCCTCCCATTTTCGTTTTTGTGATTCATCTTTCTTGATGTCTTTGGTTTCGTTCTCAAAAATTTCTGGATATGCTTTCATGGATTGCGCGGATCCGTCCGCAAAGACCGCCTTTACAACCCGCCTAACAGCGGTTCCATTACGGTTCTGACTAGAGACTCCTAGGTATTGTACCAGTAACGAATCTTGAAGCATCTCATGACTGGGAGAAACCTCCTCGTTCTCTTGGTTCTGATTGACTTGAGCGCTGAATGCTGCTTCATCCATGGTCTCTCGCTCGTGCCAGTCCGCATCCAGCACATCTAATAGATACTCCAAAAGAACCTTCCAATACCTCCACCTCTTGGGATACCTAACACTGCAGTTAAATGACCAGCCCACTATCTGCCAAAAGTCCTTGGCGCATCTCCACAGTCCATTTTGAGATATGATCCCTTTTATATCATCGTCGTCATCACTGTTAGAATCACTCTCTCCATCGCCATAGACTCGACGGGCATGTCTGCCAGATTCAAAGGAAAATGCTTTTTGGAGATTGGCGCTCTTAGGACCAATTTCAGTAAGGGTATTTCGTAGAAGAGTAATGGATCTGGAGGCTACTTCAACATGATCATGCTGGGCTCGAGTTGTAGTGATGGGATGGACTAGCAATGTGCTGGCTATTTGTAGAAACTTGGGGTTCGGTATACAGGCAGCTTTCGAGGTTGTAGTTGAATGTGAAATGCCAGAGGTAAGGACATCGGAAAGTAAGATGAGGGCGTGGTTATCTATTTAAAATGTAAGTAGTCGCTCAACAACCAATGTAGTCAATCCCTACACATCCGCTCATCAAAGTATATTTTGACATGGTCCTCAATTTCTCTAGAGACTCTGTTTGCTTGACAATATTGTGGATTCTCTAAAGAATTCCCACGTTCATCTGTGCTATCTGCCATAGAGGATGGAGCCGGCGACGATGGGGACTCCAAAGCCGTGTGAAATGAGGATGGGGAGCTCAACATCCTGGCGTTGTGGGTGGGTGGGGGTGTCGCGGTGCTATAATTTCGACGCGGATTTCGCGTTTGTGGCCTGTACAACCCCGCGTCTTGAGTGATTTTTACCGATTTTTGGCGGGTTTGCTCCCTACATTAACTGAAGACTGACAATCTAAAACATCAATATATTGAATGAATCCAGATGTTACACGTTATTCTTTCACAAAAAGGGTTTATCTATCTATTATGATGTTGATTTTGAAACCTCTGAAGTTTGAGGAAGGAATCAATAACAAAGTAGGCCAGAATGCTTTCCATCGTTTCAAGTGGAATATTTTGGAAGGATCTACGTTGGGTGTGGTGGTGTTATTTGTGAATGTTTGCAAAGTTACAGATTTCCCAAGTTCAAAAGAAGTGTACATGTTTTGAGTGGACAATGTCACCTGGTACCAGTTCCATTATATGGTTATGATGAAGTTGGATGGTAAGATTTTTCTAAATTTGGACACGAGAACTTTATATTGTCAATACTAGCATCCCGCGCAACGTGTTTTGAAGACAAGATCTCCGTTCAAGAGTATTCAAATCCTAGTTCTTGACCGCAGAGATATCAATAAATCGAGAGAAGACTACACGGTGAAGCGAATGCATGAACTTTGCCTACGAAAATTCGATTAACCTCAATCTTCACGTTCAGAACAACAAGGTGCAAAGTTTCTTGCACTGGAGCATAGCCTGCATACAATGGGTACTTGGTGTTGATCATTTGTTTTCAAACTTTAGTTCTAGCAGTGAGACACAAAGATTGTTAGTGAAATGGGTTCAATGGATAACCGAAGTTCGCGGTTGTTTCTCCTATCCTACGGTACCTCCAATAATCTTCAGGTTTGCAAACCTCTCAATGTCAAATGGTCTGTCTTATTTGAAGGCAATTTGATATATATGCGCGCCATTGAAATCCTCGATGCCTCTCAAATGTGAGACAAATAAGATTTTGGTTTAATCCACACCGGACTCTTCTTCGCCTTCATCATCATCATCGTCATCGTCATCGTCCTCATCGTCGGAGACGTTCTCACCAAGCGCCTTTAAACGTTCCTTATACTTTGTCACCTTCTCCTCCATGTCACCGAAAACCATCAGCAGATCATCAAGTTCGCTTTGAGCGGCCTGTCTCGCGGTCTCTTTGTCCTGCAGATCCGCTTCCACTTTGGCAACCTTATCTCGAGCAGTGCTGGCCTGCTCCTCCATTTCCTTGACTTTCTCCCCCGCTTTAGCAGCCTTGTTCAGAGCGGCGCTGGCCTGCTCCTCCATTTCCTTGACTTTTTCCTCCGCTTTGGCAACCTTGTTTTGAGCGGTGCTGGCCTGCTCCTCCATTTCCTTGACTTTCTCCCCCGCTTTAGCAGCCTTGTTCAGAGCGGCGCTGGCCTGCTCCTCCATTTCCTTGACTTTGTCCTCCGCTTTGGCAACCTTGTTTTGAGCGGTGCTGGCCTGCTCCTCCATTTCCTTGACTTTCTCCTCCGCTTTGGCAACCTTGTCTTGAGAGGTGCTGACTTGCTCCTCCATTTCCTTAATTTTCTCTTCTGCACGCTGCAAGCGTGCATCTTGTTCGGCCTTGTTTGCAGCGTATTCATCATGCGCAATTTGCAGATCTTGAACGTGGTCATTGTTTGCCTGTACCATATTAGTGAACCATTGACCATTGGGATAGACGAAAAGCATACCTTTGCAAGATCAGATTCTAATCTTTCAATCTTACTCTGAAGATCAGCTTTTTCCGCATCTGCCCGTCGCCGCACACGTTCAGAGTTAGCCTCAGCTGTCTTTTGTACATGTTCCAGCTGTCTCTGATAATCTTGGACTACCCGCTCATGCTCAGCCCGTACACTCTCAGCGTTAGCTTCCGCACTCTTTTGAGCTTGTTCTAGTTGCTTCTGATGATCTTGTTTTATCCGATCGCTTTCTGCTCGAATACGGGCAATGTCAGCTTCCGCTGTCTTTTTGACCTCGTTTAACTGTCGTTGATGATCTTGATTCGTTCGGTCATGCTCTACACGCAATTTCCTTCTGCTCGTTAGCCCTTGAAGTTTACCTGACCCGAATTATACATACCTCAAATCTTCTTCATGGTGTCGCTGGAGAGCCTCGTTGACATTTTTAATTCTCGAATGTTCCACTAATGCGGTCTCCTTGGTCCTTCGATGATCGGCTTGCTCCTGCCCTAATTGTCCTCCCAGAACCACCAACTCTTCTTCCGCCTCTAACAAAGCCTTGGACTTCTCGTCTAGCTCAGACCTCAAATTGTCTACCATTTCTCGAGAAATTCCCTTTTGAACACCATTCGCGATGACTGCGATTTCAAACCCAGGATCCCGGTCGATTGCACGTAGTAAACGACTGAAATTGTCTTTCATGAAATCCACGAATGATTTGTCAAAAAATACATCAGGTAAGCTTCCAGGCGCTGCAGAGCTGAGCTTTTGGGGAAGAACTTCAAAGTCTCGCAGTAATGGGTGAGCTCTGAGTTTTGTAAGTCGATCTGTGTATTGTTCTCTTCCTAATTTTGAGCCGAGAATCGGATGGATGGTCGCCCGGGGTACTGGGGAATCTTTGGTCGAGAACTCATAGACAATTCCAAGCAGAACAGCACAAAGTCCTTGAACCATCACGCCATCGCCGCCTGTATGTAGAGCAGCTTGAATCAGACTTTGAATGTTGCTACCTTCGCCCAGGAAGTCATTCACAGCATCTGGATCTTCGAAAAGCCACCCACAAAGAAGCATGAGATACGCAACCAGGACGCGCTCATCCACAGCTTTATGAACGCCAAGAATTAGATTGGCAGTGATAGATTGAATACAAGTTATTACTTCCTCTCCATTTTCAGCATCGCCCTCAGCAACGCCCATGGCCATACTCTTCGCCTCAGCGTCTTCGAATATCAAGTGGAACAGAAGAACCGATGCAAACCAGTAACGGTATGGATCACTCGATATATGACTGTCTAGAGGTTGAAGAAGTGTCGTCAATACATTTGCTGTCTCGTCGGCTCCAGAAACATGACCATCTATTGCTCGGCGGAGGAAATGTTTGCGGATGGCTGGGTGATTGTAAAAATAAGCTTTGATACATTCACAGGCAGCAGCACGCGAATCAAAAGCTGATAACGTAGGTACGCTCAATGTCAAATCAAGCAAGCCGTCAATGACGTAAACCTTTGGAATGGCGTTGTGTTGTGTTTGACCATTGCCATCAGCTAGGGGCTCATCAAGCACCGAGGTGACTTGTTGTTGAGCGAAGTTCTCTTGAAGAGCTGCGTTGCCTCGAATCATATCCGCACAGGTTGAGAGAGCCTATACCTTCAATCAATATACAAGCAGTTTTGTGTGGACAAGGATTGCATACCTCAGCTTTGATTTGGACTTCTGTGGATCGACTGAATGCTAACTGCAATACTTGATTGAGAATACCGTGCTGCGCAAAAGACACCTGATTTGCTTGAGTTCCCACCCCTCCAGTAATTAGAAACAATCGTAAAACCGCAAGTAGAGCATATATGTTTCTATTCCGTTGAACTTTAGCCCAATCAGCCACCTCCCCAGCTTCATTTTCGGCACCCAATGCATCGTTCAATAATTTTGATAATTTAGTAACGCAACCTGTCTCTCGGAAGAAAGACTGATTAGAAACGTTAAGCCTTAAAAGATTTGCGAGAAGGATCAGGCAGTCTTCTACTATTCTATCACCATCCTGAAGGGAGCCCTCGAGCTTTATTATGTTGAATATGCGATCGAAAGCATTTTCAAAAGCGACCAATTTTTGCAATTCCGAGGAACTTGGCGTCAAATAGGTCAACAAGGAGAGTCCTTCATTTCTTATTGCCTCCCTCCGATCATCTAATACCGCCACTAATCTTGATATACCCAAAGGAGCCGTAAATATACATTCTTCAGTTCTCTCGGCCCGGGATGATAAAATTAACGACAGGAGTTGTAATGAATATAGACGGGAATAGAAATCATTGGTATCCAGAAAATCCAATAGTAATGTTATATTATCTTGCCGTGTGGTAAATTCATCAGCTATGAAATATGCAAGCTCCTCCGATGCTTCAGCGCTGTTTTGGTTCGGGTTGAAGAGGAATAGAAGAGTCTCAAGGACCACTTTGATGGAATCGACATCCTCCCCATCTTTGCGCAAACTTGCAATTAGTCCTCGTAGGGCCTCAGAGGCCACAGAAGCAGGATAATCTTTTGCAAAACTGCGAAGGCCTAAACATGCTGCTCGTCGATCTTCTAGAAGGGTAGAGGAAGTCAGTCGAGAAGCGTAGACCTAGTCAATATTGTATTAGTTTTCGGTAGTGCAATACGGGAGCAAAACACTAGGGGGCTCTGAAGCAGATAGTGGAAATGGAAACGGAAATGCAAATGGAAATGTGACTATACTTACGGAAATGGTCTCCCCAACTTTCGACATTTCCCAAAATAGGATATGAAAGGTGTTCTTGGTCGTACCCAAGTTCCCCCCTTCTTCGTTATGATTTTCTGACTTCTATTTGTACATTGAATATGGATGAATGGTTTGCAAGTTTGAGAGACAGTGGCATAATGTCACCTTTTTTGCATATTGAATCCACCACAAGGAATATGTGTGTTCGAGATTTGGAGTTTGCTGGATCAAATCTCATTTGGGAGCTTCTCCAGACATACATGCAAATGGAGACTAGCGCAATTGAGCCTCTAGCGTCGGTAAACCGAAAAACATTCCGTCCCTAGTTTGCCTGGAGCCTGTCTACTGGTGGTCTGAACCGAAGTCCGAAGCTAACATACAATGAATTGCAGCTGCAGCATCTTTTCAATGTTTTATTTCTATTTCTTTCAACTTTACATATACAATTGTTCCACGCTTCTCTGAACACATCATTTTGCGCATCGCCGTGATATTCGAAATTTTCATACTTTTAAAGGCGCATACGCCTAAGAAAAGTCTCGCGATTTATTCTTTGCGACATTTCGATAATCTGATAAGTAGATTGGACTAGCGCAAGGCAATCTCGAACTTATACCAGCTCTGTATTTGCTTTGAAGACTTTTCTCTCATTTTATCACCTATCACCTTAAAATAAACCGTAGATCATCCTTTCGCAATGGGTGTTCCAGCACTGTTTAGATGGCTGGTAAGTTTTGATTCTCAAACTTCATCGTTTCTTGATTTGCTAATAATATTGTTTGACTTCCAGACCAAGCAATATCCCAAGATTGTATCGCCTGTCATTGAAGAGCAACCACGCGAAATTGATGGGCAAATCATTCCTGTTGATATCAGGGGACCAAATCCTAATGGGGAGGAATGCGACAACCTTTATTTGGACATGAACGGAATCGTTCACCCTTGTAGTATGTTCATCTCAATACACCTGATTGTCGAGAAGACCAATTTGCCATTCTTAACTTATGCTAATACTTAATCTTCAGGTCATCCGGAGGATCGCCCGCCACCCAAAGATGAGGAGGAAATGATGTTGGAAATTTTCAAGTACACGGATCGAGTAGTTAACATGGTGCGACCCAGGAAACTCTTGATGATTGCTATTGACGGAGTAGCGCCACGTGCCAAGATGAATCAACAACGCTCTCGCCGATTTCGTTCCGCGCAAGAGGCAAAAGAGAAGGCGGAAGATAAGGCAGAGTTGCTCAAGATGTTAAAATCACAAGGTAGCCATATCGAAGAGACGGAAATCAAGAAGGCTTGGGATTCCAACGAAATTACACCAGGAACTCCATTCATGGACATTTTGGCCCTTAGTCTCAGATATTGGATTGCATACAAACTCAACACTGACCCCGCTTGGGCAAAGATGAAAGTCATCATCTCAGATTCTACCGTCCCAGGAGAGGGTGAACACAAAATCATGGAATTTGTTCGATCCCAAAGATCTTCTCCTGATCATGATCCTAATACCCGTCATGTCATGTATGGATTAGATGCCGACTTGATCATGTTGGGTCTTGCAACGCATGAACCTCATTTTCGTATATTGAGAGAAGATGTTTTCTTCAATGATGGAAAACCAAGGACCTGTAAATTATGCGGCCAACATGGGCATGAAGCCCGAGAGTGCAAAGGCATGTACAAAATAAAGGATGGTGAGTTTGATGAAAAGGCTAGCGCCCCTACTCTCAAACCATTTATTTGGCTCCACGTCTCAGTTCTTCGAGAATATCTAGCTGCAGAGATGTATGTTCCTAGCCAACCTTTCAGATTCGATCTTGAAAGAGCTTTAGACGACTGGGTTTTTATGTGTTTCTTTGTCGGCAATGATTTCTTACCTCATCTTCCCAGTCTCGAAATTCGAGAGGACGGTATCAACACTTTGATTGCCATCTGGCGTGATAACATTCCGTATATGGGTGGTTATCTGACTAAAGATGGTCACGTAGACCTCGAAAGGGCTCAATTCATCCTCGATGGATTGGCCAAGCAAGAGGATGCCATCTTCAGAAAAAGAAGAAGGAATGAAGAGAATTTCCAGAAGAAGCGCAAGCTCAACAACGAGCGAAACGCTCGTGGTCGTGGAAATAACGGTGGCCCACATGATTCGCCGTCTAACGGTAGACAGCCTCCTGGTGGAGCTGCTCCGACTGGCTTACCACTGTTCACTCCAGGCACGGCCAACAAGGAAGCCAAGGCTATGACCCATGATATGGTGATGAACCGAGGTGCAGCTTACAAGGCTAGTATCGCTAACAAAAGTGCGGCTGCAGCCCTGAAGGAGATGATGAATGGCAAGCCAGCTGATGATAACGGTGAGCCTAAAGCCGATGATCCGTCGTCGGAATCACCAGCGACTGCACTGGGAAAACGCAAAGCAGAGCTCATTGAGGATGATGACAGTAGCACGCCAGGACGCAACACACCTACTCCCGGGACACCAGGAACCCCAACAACACCTGGAGACGACCTTCCCCCTGACACCGTCAGGCTATGGGAAGATGGATACGCTGATAGGTACTATGAGCAGAAGTTCAACAGAGATCCTAAGGATATCGAGTTTCGTCATGAGGTTGGCAGAGCCTATGTGGAAGGACTGGCCTGGGTTTTGCTATACTACTTCCAAGGATGTCCATCTTGGGATTGGTATTACCCTTACCATTATGCTCCTTTTGCCGCAGATTTTGCCAATCTTAAGGATATGAAAATCGATTTCCAGAAAGGAAGAATTTTCAGACCGTTTGAACAACTTATGGGAGTCCTTCCAGCAGCTTCAAGACAAGCTATTCCGGAGCAATTTCATCATCTAATGACCAATGAAGATAGTGAGATCATCGATTTCTATCCCGAGGATTTTGTAGTTGATTTGAACGGTAAGAAATTCGCTTGGCAAGGCGTTGCTCTATTACCATTTATTGATTCGGAGCGATTGCTCGATGCAATGGCTAAGGTGTATCCCACGTTACCTGCGGACGTTTCAGCTCGTAACGGCCTTGGAAAAGATGTTCTCCTGGTCTCAGAAGCTCATCATGATCTTTATGATGAAATCACCAGCAAATTCTACTCAAAGAAACAGGATGCACCTCATATGAAACTGAACCCCAAGGTCAGTGAAGGTTTGACAGGACGGATCGAGAAGAACGAGGACTACCTTCCATACAGCTCTTTGGCGTTTCCGCTGGACAGTGATGCAATGCCAAGCCTCGATGAAGATCGATCAATACGGTAATTATACTTCAACTCTTGAATAGTATCTCGCTTACAATCTATCTAGTGTACATTATGAGATGCCCAAGTCTAACCATATTCACAAGTCTATGTTATTAGTTGGAGTTGATTTCGGCAAACCAGCACTCAATCAGAGCGATATCGAAATGACAAAAAGCAGGGCATCTAGATCAGGTCGAAATTACGGTGGAGTGCCGTTACAAGGTGATGGAAGAGGTCGCAACCAATTCAACTATGGTTCTGGTAACAACAATCGCGGCAATGGCAATCGTTACAATGGTCCAGGAACGACAGCACCTAGATATAACAACCAATCTTATGGTTCTCAGAACAATTATAATAACTACAGTCAGCCGCCTCCTCCACCAGGTTGGCAGCCACCTCCACCCGGAGCTGGAGGGTTTGCTCGTGGACCTCCACCACCACCACCGGGTTCATATGGTGCCTATCCACCACCACCACCTCCCCCCGGATACGGAGGTTATAACAATTACAACAATTATGGTGGAAGACGTTAAATTAGGTTACTTCAATAATTTCCGCTGATCTACCATTGAAAGATGGTTTTTTTTTTCTTATGTACAATACGATGATATTGATCCAGAGGCCAAACTTGCTACATCGAAATCAAGAGAGCTCAAAAGGACCAACAGGAATAAGGAGGTAATTGAGGAGAGATTTAAAAAATTGAAAGAAATCGAGAGGACAAAAATTGAGACAGCAAAAGAGATATATTGATCTGATCTCATGCATGTCTAATATTACAGGCTTGTATCATCCAAACGGCGCAAAGAACTGGGACGACATGACATTACCTAAAAAATGTTTGGGCGTTTCTGGTTCTCAAGTCAAAAACTCTATCAAAATGATAATGTCGTGCCTTGAAAATATCTAGATTTTATCACTAAAGATCCAATGGCATGACTCTGCCACTGTTACCAAATATTAGTAATGTTACGATGACTAAAATGTGCCGTGTATCTAGATTTGTGTGCATCAATAAATTCAACACTTGGTCAAAGGACAAATCAGATCAATCCAAGCAATGTAGGATTCGCGTTTGGTGCACTTTCATGGTCACATAGGTATGTACCTAGTAGGTACATAGTAGCTAAGACTTGATAACATTTTGACATGTTCCTGCAATTTCAACGTTGTCTCATGTAAATGTAACAAACATTATGAAACGAGGGTATGCAAGTCATTTCTTGAAGGATAAATAGCGGAAGCATGGAACGACAATAGTATTAATAGTATCGTAGGTATCCATTAGACAGAATTCCCGGTCCTATGCTTTCGGCCTTCCTAGGTAGGCGTCCACTTGTCTTGTCAAGTCGTAGAGTACAACAATAACAAAGTCACGAAACATCAAACATCAAACAACAACAATGCATTGAATGAACATGATTTAGCCTTCACATACCTATCACCTAGATTCGCCGATAGTAGATACACTCACACTCTCTACGTATTTGTTGCCGAACCTCAGTTGCCGAGACCAAAGCGGAAAAAAAAAGTCCCATCCCCCCAATACTTTCTTTCTCCACAGCGAACTTGTTTATCCATGACTACACGTGTGTGAGGTGCGAGTCCCAAGCAACCCCCAAAAACTACAACTAAATAAAGTTCAAGCTACTTCAGGTACACCTAATATTTTCCGACCCTCTGGATTCTCAAATCCTCACATTAATAAGTGTCATGCCCGTGGTGCTACAATTTAATTGCTGCGAGATTGCTTCTCTTCCTCCGTTCTAGACAAGATAGTAAACAGATTCTAAAGCCCACAGCTTCACTAAGCCCCTACGAAGAACGACGAACGCACATGCTTCCAAGCGTATGTCGGACAATCACTGAGTAGTCTGGCTAGTTGCCAACGCCGCCCGCGAAAAAAGTCATGAGTGATAACTCAAGTCTAGTCATTACTTTGGTGGAGAGGCTGATTACAAAAGTATAATTCCAACTGGGAGTCGCATTCCTCTACGTGTCGCAAATCAGCTAACAAATTGCTTGTTCAAATACAGCTCCCACACAAAACTGGCGCCGATGCACACCATCTCAATCGCGATGAGATTGCCCTTTTGAGTCGCACGACCCTCGTCGATATCAGTAAACCATCTATAGCCGTTGTCGCCGAAGCTCTTGTGCAACTGCTGGAAGATCTTGCGAGACCGTATAAGACGATATCGGCGCATCCGGTGCATGTTTTACACTCAGAATTCTACGTACTAGAGCTATTGGCGGAATGCTGCACAACGCACTGGGAGAGCATCAATGCTTCAGAAAACACTAGCGACCGAGAAAATGCGCCCTCTCAAGGTTTCGGATCTAACGATAGCATAAAACCCGAAGGTCGAAGGGCATCCAGGAACAAACTTTTGGCGCGTGATAATCCTCCGGAGGCTTTGGACGATGATTTGGCCAAAAGAATAATAGATGTGATAAAGTTATTCTCGAATCCTATACCGGACGGCTATGTACTTCCGGCATTCAACATTCTAGACGATGTCCTTGGGACCTCTCCTGCTGCTCAATCCCCGGGCTTGGATCTTCTGAACGGTACAAATGGTCAACAGAATACAACGGAGGCTGCAATATTGATACAGGAACATTCGGAATCCACAGAGGCATGCATAAGGAAAGTTGTGGAGTTTGTTTCCTTTTCGAATTGGCCCCGGACTCTAGAATATTTGAGGGGTTCTCTCCGTGGTCTGCTGGCGGCCCAATCTTCAAATGGAAACCAAGCACAGAGTGGTGCCACAGTCGACGACGAGGCGCTCGTCACTGTACGCTTAATTCCGTCGTTTTGGGTTGATAGTCGAAAACTGGGGGTTGTCATACAAGAATTGTGTAGCAGCTTCCTGCACCTACGCAAGGTTTTTCAGACTATCGTGGCAATAGTCGTGCCTCAATTAATCACCCGATGGCTGGAACGAAACCCCGAAGAGTTCATCCAACTACACACAATGCACAAAAGGCTCGACGGTGGGGCGGAAACCCTCTTTGATATGACAAACACAATGATAGACGCGGGAAGACGAAAAACATTATTATTTCCATTTCAGACGTCTTTGTTATTTCTTCTGCCAGACGTCTTTGAAGTCGCTACCAATATGAGAGATATTAAAAGTAGCAGTATCTCCAAGAAGGTATCGTTTTTGGAGATGCTGAGGAAGACTTTGAGAAACAGAAATGAAGCAGCTATTTATTGTTTGACCTCTGTTTTGCGAGTCGCAAGACATTTTCCGCTCGATAGTGATTCAGCACTTCTGAGCTATGCCTTAGATGTTCAGGAGGAAGTGCGTGAAGCAGTGTTCAGGAGATATACCGTGGGTGCAGAAAATACAAGTATAGACTCTGGTTTGATGACTGCAGCATTTGTCAGTTTGGCGCATCTAAACTTTAGAACTTGCGTTGATAGCCTCGCGCCTTTCTGTCTTGCCCCCAATACTTCTCCAGATTTTAAACTCGCTGTAATAAGAGCATGTACGCATTTCGCCAAGCAGTCTAATGCCAGTGATTATCACCCATTATATGTTAAACTGTCTGAATTCATTCGCACTTACATGAAGGTATGGTGTTTTCATAATTTTCAAGATGTATTGCTAATTCTCAAGAAGGGGACAACGTTGAGATTCAGAGACTCTTATCCTATCGAACATGTGACCATGAATAGACAAACGAAATTCTCATCGTCGGGAGAGTTGGTGTACAGCATGCTAGTATTCCTGGATGTGTACCCAATGGCTTTGTTCGTCGGCATGGATCTAGCCTCACACAGTAATGATGCTGCTTTCGAGGACGTATACGCTGCTCTTATGGCCTTTTTGACCTCCGAGGACGAGAAAATTAGACTCCTAACTAGCGAAGTTTGTCGGTTATCATTAACTGAAGCAACGATGTCTGCATGGCGAAGAAAAGACTACAAATTCTCAAATACCGTAAAGTTTGACTTCTGGGAATTAACGTAAGTTTTGAGCTCCGGCCACAATACCCACTACTCAAGCAGCTGACGCATTGTTATCAAGCTCTATTATACTCAGTTCAATATCAAGCAAAATTATAAACCAGACCGTTGATGAACACAACGCTCTTAGCTTTGTACATAGCTACTTGCAAGCAAGACTCGATCTCTTGAAAAAGATCAAAGTAAGTAACATTCATATAGTTCTCAAATGCTCCTCACTCGAACAGTCAGCCCATCGGATGGTTGTGCGATCAGTCGCGCAATGACAGGCGATCTTCGAATGCAATTTCTCACGTGTTATAGGACTTAACCGAGTTAGAGGAAGATATTTCAGAGCGATTAGCAGCATACTCTATGATGGAGACAACCTTCTTAGTCACGATGTGCTCGCCCGACATAGCAATCTGCCAGCTAGTTGCGTCAAGTGTCTGTTTATTTGCAGAAGAGATTCGTCTTGTGGAATCCGCGCCAGACTTCACCAAGCATTCCCTAGCAAGCGCGCGTAACATGGAGGTGTACCAAGAGCTTGCTTCGAAAGACTTCCGATTTACAGGTATAGTTGCTTTCCAGAAGCGAGCGAGGGGTCTTTTACGTCGAATGCAATACCCTACAGCTGGTATCATTAATGCATGGGAGACTATCTTTGATCGATGGGTTAGATTATCCAAGCAACTTATTGCGCGGCCTGAAATTATTGATGAAAGGTCTTTGGGCGAGTGGCGCAATTGTTCTGGATTTCTGGCCTCTCTTGGTGGCATTTGCGTCGTGGGCCAATCTCTTCTCTCTACCTCGGACGATCAAGTACTTGCCAGTTTGCGATGGATCGATAAGGTTCCTGCCGAGAGCTACGATGACGAGACTTTACTCAGTCAATATATGCGGCAGAGTGTCCAATTGTTGGCTAGCAACAATATTAGGATACGAGAAGGCACTAGAGATGCCCTCTCAAGTGATCTTGCCAAACCATTGCATATGCCTTTATTCGAAGCCCTTCAAACAGAGCTTGATATTTTATTTGATAGTCCACGAAGCAACGCGATTCCTGTCGATTCTCGGATCATCTTCGCAGAACAGGCAGCAGCACTACTCAAAAGTATTGTTGAGAAGCTCGGAAGCCCAGCTGAATTGGGTACAGGCATGTCGGTTGATATTGGTGCTTTGGCACTCAATTTTGCGAAATTCTTGAACAGTTCAGCAGATGGGGCAAGCGCGCTAAGGGTTAAAATTAAGATTTGTCAATTATGTGAAACTCTCACGCAAAAGAAAGAGCTCTTGAATTTGAGACACGATGTGCGTATCCGTAATCAGCTTTTAGAGGTGATTTTTGGATGGATTGCGCGCCCAGGGACTCCAAATGCCGACACTGGTGTTCATTTGGTAGGCACTCGCCTCGATGAACTATTCCGTCTGCAGAAGGACCTTGACCGAGCCTCGTTGAAGGCATTAGCGGAATTGACATATCGTCTCCCTCTACAACCAGCGGAAGGCCAGTCCGATGCAGATACAAGCGATTTAAAATCACAGATGTTCCATACTTATTTCAATAGGTTCCTATCTCTTCTCAATTACGAAACAGTTGAGATAGGTAGGAACGAGGTACGACTTACATCAACTGTGAGCGATGATTCTATGAGCAGCCCGGAGCTTGCGATTTCCGCGCTCTCCAACCTTTTAAGTGCGAATATTGATGTTGGCCTCAAACATTCCTTAGGTATTGGTTATCATGAAGATATTGAAGTTAGAACAGCTTTCGTCAAAGTTCTTTGCAATATTTTGATACAGGGTACCGAATTTAACAATTTGTCCGATGCAGCGGTGAATCAAAAGTACGATGAACTACTTGAGGTTAGTGTTAAGACTTATCCTGTTCAATTGATCCGTTACTAAAGATAGCCATTAACAGTTACTCGTCAATGATATGACTCTTACAATTGCACTTTGCGATGCCTGCCCAAGTACGGAAGTCGACGAGATGACCATCTCACTTCTTAATATCTTTGACTCCCGGGGTATGGGCTTTGCCTTGCTTGAGGCCCTCATTGAGCATGAAGTTGAAGAGACCGGCAAGTTCTGTTTTGCATATGAAACATCTGCTTGCATGCTAATTTCCTCTAGAAAATGAGGCTGAACTCCTCAGAAGAAACTGTGTTGCTACTAAGCTGCTGTCTGTCTATGCCAAATGGAAGGGAGCTGCGTATCTAAAAGCAACACTGCAGAAAGTCCTGGAGCGCCTTGTTCTTACTTCAAAAGACTTGGATCTTGAACTTGATCCTGCCAGAACAACTTCCACTGAAGAGTTGCAGAAAAATGCCCTTCAACTTCGTATAGTAACAAAAGTCTTTATCGATGATATATGCAATTCTGCATCCCGCATTCCAGTGTCTTTTCGAAAGATCTGCAATATTGTAAGCTAACCGAACCCGCTATTGTTGCACTACTGATTTTGTTTAGATATCTTCCTGTGTAATGAGAAGGTTTCCCGATGCCAAATTCACCGCTGTTGGTGCTTTTATATTCCTACGATTTTTCTGTCCAGCGATTGTCGCTCCTGATGCAGAAGGACTTATAGCATCCCCACCATCGAAAGAAATGCGCCGAGGACTTCTTCTCATTGCCAAAGTAGTTCAAAATTTAGCAAACAACGTTCTTTTCGGGGCAAAAGAGCCATACATGTACCCTCTAAACGACTTCTTGACACAAAATATATATCGTGTAACGACATTTTTACGGGAGATCTCAGTATGTCCCTCTATGATATGTAGAAAACAAAAAGCTAACAACTAAAGGCGCCTCCCAATGTCAGAGAGACACTTGCGGAGTCTGAGTCGTTTGATTTCGGCTCCTGCGTTGCCCTACATAGATTTTTGTATGATCACTGGGACCACGTTCGACAAAAACTTGTTTTACGGGAACGGCAACTCTCTCTTAGATCTCCAATTGACGGAAATAAAAGTCATACTCCAGTTTTGGATGCCCTCCGAACACTGATATCTAATCTCGGACCACCGCCAATGGACGTATCTTGGAATAGACCAGCAATTTCGCAAAATACACCACCTTCATATTCGCGCTTCCAACATTTCATGCTTAGAAACGCTGGTCGAAGCTCGGAGGCTGTAGTATCAAACAGAGCCGTATATGATGGGGGCGAAAGCAAGGTAGGCAACCATTATCATGTTGAATGCGCCATGCGCTAACATGAAAAGGATGGATTATCGATGATTTGTATTATACTTCGCAACATCGATACAGACGGAACAGACTATGACCTTTTGTTGTATGTCTACTTGAAGGTTTGTAAAACCCCGCACATTCTGAACGACGTTGTTTGCTGAATATCGCAGATTGCAAGTCGCATGTGGCATAAGCCATTTGGTATTTTGGTTGATGCGACTTGCTATAACGGTCAGAATGAGCCTGCAGATGCTCTCTTTCGAAGACTTGATCTCCTTACACCGACAGAGCTCTCGAAGCAGCTATCTAGAGTATATGTCTACAACATGAATAGTGCATTCAGGTAAGTATCAAGTAGGACCTCAGAGGAGTTGTACTAATACAAGCGTAGAAAATGTTTCCGGCGCATCCTTCGACTATCTGCAAAGAGTGAGAATAGCGCGTTCCATCCGAAGAATGTTGACTACCACTTAATTGGTAGTCTTCAAGACTTGCAGTCCCACTTCCATCTCACGCAGCTCCACTTGCCAAAAGAGACAATAAGCGTTGTCACAGACACGAGATACGTCTTCCAACCGATCATAAGACTATCGAAAACAAAAGGTAAGGTCGAGGTGATAATCAAGATTGGTAATCAATTTGTCCAAGTGACAACAACGAAAAAGCAAGAAGTTGTACCAGGACTTAGACTACATGCTACAGTCAATGATATCTTCCGCTTATCAGAGGTCGACGAGGCACCCACTTCGATACAGACCGAAGATGATTCTGCATTCGGTTTAAGGACTGACAACGGCAAGATTGTGATGTATTTTACCAGTCCAAGAAAGAGCGATATTCTACAATCAATTCGCAGTGCTAAGAATAGACATGGAAAAGAGCTAAGAACCTTAAAATCGTTTGAGAGACTGGTCAGACCGCAAGACGTGCCAGGGACACTTCTTAACATTGCTCTGACTAACATGGCGAGTCCTGACGCAGTACTACGTCTTGCAGCATACAATTTATTGTGTGCTCTTTGTCGAGCTTTTAAGTTCGCAGCCGATTCCAAATTCATGAGCACAAAAGGTATGAGTTACTGCTTCCATAAATCTGGATCTTTGCTGATAAATCTCAGAATTATGTGTTCCTTTGAACCCATCTCAATTTATCATTGAAATTAGTGCACAATTGGCACGCTCCGAGCCTCAGCTTACTGGTGACTTTCTCAACGAATTTTTCGTTGGATGGGAAAGTTTTCCGTACTCGCAAAGGCCCTTGAGCTTGGCGTATATGGCGCCCTGGCTACCAAGTCTAAGGACTCACCTCATACCTAATGAACCAGATAGTGATAAAGGAAGAGACAAAGTCGCAGTGATTTTCAGGAAGCTTATTGAAGTCGCCATATCTGATGTTGTTCTTAGCACTACCCTAGAACAAAGCATCTGGCCCATAATTTGTAAGGATGAAGTTTATATTGATATATTCTTGGAAGAAATTCTTAAGCCAGCTCTTAATTTCGGCATCGATGATGAGCGGACTGAAATTCTTGGTTCCATTCTTGCGTCGCTTGGCACAGTTACGATTCGGGGCAAACTAATATCAAGGCTTCGCAAGGCTCTCAATCGTACTTCGCTCCGACCGACAAGGCATCTTCACGAAAATACTGTTTGGGGCGAAATATGCGTTCTGTTAAGACTTTCATTGTCTGTTTCTTTCGACAGCGGTGTCCAGTCCCAACTTTATCTTCCAGAAGTTTTCCATCTTGTCACTATGCTAGCTAACACAGGCTCGTCCGATTTGAGATTAATCGTCCATCGCTTGCTTGTCAATACTATACATGCTATGTGTACTACCTTTGTGTTAGAGGAAAGCAAACTTGCTAAATTGAAGATTTTGCTATCTTCAATATCGGAGCCACGGCAAGAATCTTTATTCAACATTGCATCAAGAGACGGAGCATCACTTCCTTCGTCACAAGACTCGGGACCTTCAGCATTATTAGCCACAGAATCTCTTGCCAGTCTACTTTCCGAAATAAGTATTGTGGCAGCCCCGACTGTTGATCTGTCAAACGCATGGCGTGCCAGATGGATGAGTTTGGTTGCAAGCACTGCTTTCCAAAGCAATCCAGCCATTCAACCCAGAGCATTTACTGTTATGGGCTGCTTGGCTCGGGAAGACGTTGATGACGATCTTCTTTATCAAGTGCTCGTAGCACTCAGAAGTAGCATAGGTCGATATATGGATGACGGTGACAGCGAAATGATGGTTGCTATAGTCACAGCTCTGACCAAAATGATGGATAAATTACCATCGGCATCACGTTATGGGACCCAACTATTCTGGCTTGCGTTATCCCTTGTAAGATTGGTTCCAATTGGACTTTTCAACTGCGCGGCAATGTTTCTAAATGCCGTCTTACTCAACATTGGAGCATCTGGTGAACTCGGTAACGGCCGCATGATCCAAACATTGTTACTAGGCCGAGCGCCTCTTGATGAAGCAGCAATACAACTAGATGAGATATATGGAATCCATTTCACCGCAGAAAACTTCCACTTTGCAGTTTCTGCTTGCATGGTCAAAGGCATGACGGATTCATTGACAAGATCTACTGCTATGCGTGTTATCTCAACATTTCTCGACACGACCACCACTAATGCACCTGAAGGGATGTCATTCCCTCAAGATGTTAGTTGCATGCCATATCTTGGTCTTCTCCTTGGTCGAGCTCTTAATCCAGAAGATGCAGGGCATAGCTTATGGCTAGCAACTGCAACCCAAGGAGATCGTACCCCACATGCAGAGCCAGATATGGAAAGTATTATGCAAATTGCCGGTCTCAATGAGAAGGAGTTGCTCCTTACCTGCGCCATTGGACTAGTCGACTTCCACTACTTAGACGATACCATACAAAATAGTGCATTTCAATGGCTCAATAAACTTGCCATATCGTCGTCAAACGTTATGTTACGACTGTAAGTCATTTCTCCATGCTCTGTTACATCAAGACTATTACTAATTATGAGAAGGGCTGGTCCAATCACAAACATATTAGACGACGTTCTTATGTCTTGTCAAAATTCGATAACACTCGAATCTGCACATCAGTTATTACGCACTATTACCTCAAATCCTCAATTCTCGGCCGCGATGAGAGACGCTGATGTGTTAGACAGAGTATTGGGAAGTATAGGTTTTGGAGGGCTGTGGAAAAATTCGACGTACCAGGGCCACCATGAGGTCGCCAGAGAATGTACTACTCTGACTGATAGGCTCATTGAGGTATGCATCATTCTTTATTTTCTTGCTAGAACGTTGAGACTAACTTCAGATTGCAGCTTATCATAGCATAAATAGAACGAATGGATGGAATAGAGCTGTTTAAGGAGACGGAGCGCGGGTATGTGATTAGTCAAGTTAGTAGCTGATGACGAAAGCGAAACGAGGCATGAACCATGATTTATGATAGGATAAAACTGCTCCTTTAATTGTTTAGCATTAGCTTTAGGATAAATGATACCCTGTTCATACAAGTACATGCTTTAGGCTACAATCCCGCATGAAGATATGGCGAAGTGGTGCAAGCGCGGCTTATGTGTTTTTGGTGTACAGTGTACTTTGATGACGATAATTTGTGGTTAAGTGGTTACGAAGTCGAAAATTTTTGATTTTTTAAAGTCTGTGGTAGTTCGTCGGAGTGAGATAGATGCATTGATGCAAGAAGAGGTTGAATTTAGAAGCAAGTAGCACTGTACGTATAGATCAAGTCTGAGCGGAGCAAGAGATCGAGAGTGCAGTTTTACATCCATGCTGGGACTGTTGACCACGGATGATGGTTGCTGGTTCTGGAATGCTTACATGGCAGAAAACAGATGTTCCGAACTTATCGCCTGAAAAGCTATTTTGAGTCATTTAACAAGCGTAATGAGAGTATGATGAGCCCAAAGCAATGGCATTTGATGATGTATTCAATGGTGCTATGGTTCATTGCATCTCAAAGTTTGTATCTTGTATATATGGTGATAGTAACGACTTTATAGGAGCTTGATGTAGATTTTTTTTTGGAGAAAGTACTGATTCGATATATAATGCTATTACTTGGAATCATCTACATGTAAAGTTCCAACAATGATAATTTTTGGCCCTGGCTACTTGTCTATTATCACATCACCGTGATCATCAACAACCCTCTGTAATAAACTCTGCTCCTCTCTCTGCAACCGCATATACTAAACTCTGTAGATTTCCTCTTACCAACAGTGGAAAAACACTAGCATCAATCACTCTTAGTCCCTGGACACCATGTACTCTGAATCTCTCATCAACTACCCCGCCCTTATCCAAGGGGAGCATTGAACAAGTACCAATGGGGTGGTATTCAGACTGCAGGTTTGCTTTGATGAACGATCCAATGTTGGTTTCATTGAGAGGGTAACAACCAGGCTGGTAGATAGTGCCGTTTCCTTGAAGGTAGGTAGAGAGTGGAGAGACTGAGGCGAGGGATTGGAGGTGATACGCGATGGCGGTGAGTAAAGTGAGATCAAAGGGATGAGAAAGGTAATTGGGGTCAAGTATTGGGTAAACGGACGGGGAAGAGGAGGCTATGTGGGTGGAGCCGCGGGAGAATGGGTGTTCGAGAACGCCTAGCAGACTGAGGAAGTTGCCAGGTGAAGAGGCAAGGAAAAGCTGGGACGAGTCGTTGGACTTGAGAGGGGACATTCCACCGCTTACAGTGAGTCTATGACAGAGCGTTAGTTAAAGGGTTGAGGGGGCCCGGCGTCCTATGTGTGCAGTATGAATACCCAGGGTTTTCAGTAGGACAACTCAATAATTCTCTGCTGGTTACAAGAAAAAAGCAGTTCCTATTGAAAGCTCACTCACTCTTGTGTAACCGCCTCACTAGAAAAATATTTCGCCTGCAATTCATACTGCTCCTTTAATCCAGGAGTGAGGGCATTTGAAAAGTTTGCAGGTGGTCTCAGGTTGCCGCAGCCAATTTGTGGACACGATAAAAGTCCTGAACTTGCTCCTGTGGTAGCAAGTGGACCAGTAGCATTGGCAACATATTGTGCATATGCAGCATCGAAGAATGCAGGATCGGTGAAATTATCCAAGGTGATTATGCCAGTATTGACTTTGAAGCTGAGAGGCTTTGTTAGACATAGTGTTAAAAAGCGGCATATTCAGATGCCTTACCCGATGGGGACGTAAACATGATCTTGTAAGTTCTCGCCCACATTTATGTTGTTCACAAGAACTTCGATCCCTTTCTTCTTGAGAGTATTCGGATTTCCGATGCCTGATAGCTCAAGGACTTGGGGACTTCCGATTGAGCCCGCAGACAAAATAACTTCTTTCTTTGCGTGAGCAATAGTTCCATTTGAATATTGCACTCCATTAGCTGTAACTACATCGTGACACTTTTCGAGGATTATCTTTTCCACGAGTGCTCCAGTGATGACTTTCAAGTTCGGTCGCTTTGAAGCAGGGAGATAGTATGCAGTTGCTGCATAACTTCTCTTTCTACCATCCTGGTCCAAGTTCAAGAGATTAGTGTATCCTCCTAAAGCTAAACCATCTCTCGGATCACTCTTCACTTCTAACCCAAGAGCTTGAAAAGTTCTAGGCCACGCTTCGTCTATTGGGCCATAGATATCCGGAAATGTGTTAAGAATTGGTCCATTGTCACCATGTAAAGTTGTAACGATATTTCCAGTCTGCAAATCTTGCTCAACAACACCTGAAGGTGAAACGAATCGCTCGGAGCGCTTGAAGAATGGATCTAAGGCTTCCCATGACCAGTTTGCGTTTCCAAGCTCGCCCCAGCTATTGATGTCTTGTTGAGAGGCATGCGTCCAATATAGGAAGTTTATAGCACTCGAACCTCCAAGTTGTTTGCCTCTTGGGTGGGCTATAACTTGGTTGTTTGCGTGTATCTTTGGAAGTTGTCAAGGTTTACTCCTCGTGAGGGAAATAATATCGAACCTACTTGAGGGACAGTTTTGTAGTTCCAGTCATATTCAGGATTGCTATACATGCCGGTATATAGACCAGGCGCAAGTACATTAATATCATTTGAGTGATCCGCCCCAGCTTCTAGAACAAGCACAGAAGTTTGGGGATCTTCACTCAGACGGCTCGCTATGGTTAGGCCGGCTGTGCCGCCACCAATTATGCTAGACGGGGTCAATTTACATGACGACATGGGAGACCTCCAATAACTCACATGTAATCATAACTTTGAACTGTCTGGAAAGGGGCAGTAGTGGAGAGGAGTGCCTGAAAGCAAAATAACTTGAACAAAAATTGTAGAACTGCCATTGCATCAACACGAATATTCAAAATAATTCAGCACATTGAGATATCTGAGCTTTCGCACACCTATACATACTTATACTCGCTATTTCAGACCATGCTGTTTAGTACGGTTTGTAATCAATAATATCACCAAAATGATGTTAATGTGCAGCTGAAGCTTGGAACAATGAAATATGATCAGAAAATACCTATCCGGAAGTAAGGGTATGGCAATCCGTGATAGAACAAGACAAGATACCCAACCAAACACCCTTGGCAGAAAAATGGAACGCCTAGATAGACTATCTCGGGATATTATGCTTTTCAAATCAGTCGTACTGGTTGGATTCGTAACCTGAGAACTGTCACAGGCTGAATTCGGACTCCATGTATCATGATTACTAACATGATGATTGATCAGATCTTGGTTGAACACATGAAGATGAAGATCATGCAATAAACCGAGCCGTCTGATGTGATTACTTTGCCGTCCATTTCCGGATGGTTAGAATCAATAGTTACGGCGATGAATTGGGTGGTGAAACATTTGGCCATCAAAGGGTTTAGCGCTTGATGTTACGCAAGGCTGACTGACAGCCTCGATGCCACCAGGTTTGATTGGCTAAGTGATAATCAATTTTGACTCATACGAGATTCGGTGCCCGCCCCTCGTTTCGACCCCGCCAAATTTATATCCACAGGAAACTCCTTCTAACATTCTTGAGACTTTCCATAACTCAAACACAAGCAAATATGGATTTCCCAAAAGAGGAAGAAGAAGTTCTCAGAAAGTGGAAGGAGATCAACGCTTTCGAGCGACAACTCGAGTAAGTCAACCTGCCACAAATGTAAACAAAATCAATATGTCCTGACATTGTTTATTTTCATTGTAGACTTTCTGAGGGAAAGCCTCGATATACCTTTTATGATGGACCTCCTTTCGCGACTGGTTTACCTCATTATGGTCACTTGCTCGCATCTACCATCAAGGATATTATCCCTCGATATTGGTCAATGAAGGGCTACCATGTCGAGAGACGTTTCGGATGGGACACACACGGCTTGCCGATTGAACACGAGATTGACAAAAAGTTCGGTATTTCTGGAAAGGATGCTGTCATGAAGATGGGGCTGGCAAAATACAATGAGGAGTGCAGAGCTATTGTCATGCGATACTCGTCGGAATGGCGCACGACAATCGACCGATTGGGCCGTTGGATCGATTTTGATAACGACTACAAGGTAGGTCTTTATAGAAGCGGATTGGTATCTTCAAGCTGACAATCTTAGACAATGGACCCCAAGTTCATGGAATCAGAGTGGTGGGTATTTAGTGAAATCTTCAAGAAGGGATCTGTCTACCAAGGCTACCGAGTCATGCCATACTCGACAGTTCTCACCACAGCTTTGAGTAATTTTGAAGCAAATCAAAACTACCAAGATGTCACTGATCCTGCAGTTGTCGTATCTTTCCCATTATTGAAGGACCCCTCAACATGTCTTTTGGCATGGACAACCACTCCTTGGACCCTTCCATCGCACACTGGTTTAGCCGCGCATCCAGATTTCGAGTACGTCAAAATTCACGACGAACTCTCGGGAAAGAACTATATCTTGTTGGAGAAATTGCTCGGTACACTATACAAGGACCCTAAGAAAGCCAAGTTCAAGATTGTGGAAAAGATCAAGGGTAAAGATATGCTTGGTTGGCAATACGAGCCGCTTTTTGACTATTTCTATGAAGAATTCAAGGAGCATGGTTTCAAGGTCTTGAACGCTGCATACGTCACCGACGACAGTGGTGTTGGTATTGTTCATCAAGCACCAGCTTTCGGAGAGGAAGATTACAATGTCGCAATGGAAGCCGGCATCATCAACGAGCAGCGACCAGCTCCATGTCCAATTAATGAGACCGGTCACTTCACCGAGCAAGTTCGGGATTTTGCTGGCCTTCATGTCAAAGCAGCCGACAAAGCCATCATTAAATATCTGAAGGGAACTGGGCGTCTAGTTGTCGAATCCTCTATTAAGCATAGTTATCCTATGTGTCCGCGATCAGACACACCATTGATTTACCGAGTTGTTCCTTCTTGGTTCATCAGAATTCCCGAAATTGTTCCTGATATGTTGAAGAATATTGAAGGTTCGCACTGGACTCCATCCTTTGTCAAGGAAAAGCGTTTCGCTAGTTGGATTGAAAATGCCCGTGACTGGAATGTTTCGAGAAATAGATATTGGGGAACTCCAATCCCAATCTGGGTCAGTGACGATTATGAAGAGAAGGTATGCATCAGCAGTATCGCCGAGTTGAAGGAGCTCAGTGGTTACGAAGGCGAAATTACCGACCTCCACAGAGATAAGATTGATCACATCACCATCCCAAGTAAGATGGGTAAAGGCCAACTCAAACGTATTGAGGAGGTCTTTGATTGTTGGTTTGAGTCTGGCAGTATGCCATATGCCAGTCAGCATTATCCATTCGAGAACAAGGATAAATTTGAGCAATCTTTCCCTGGTGATTTCATTGCGGAAGGTCTTGATCAAACTAGAGGATGGTTTTACACCCTTCTTGTCTTGGGTACACATTTATTCGGCGTTTCACCTTTTAAGAACTGTGTTGTCAACGGAATCGTGCTTGCAGAAGACGGCAAGAAGATGTCAAAGCGCTTGAAGAATTATCCTGATCCTGGAATTGTCATGGACAAATATGGTTCCGATGCTTTGCGTTTGTATCTCATCAATTCCCCAGTCGTAAGAGCTGAGCCATTGCGTTTCAAGGAAGCTGGAGTTAAGGAAGTTGTGAGCAAGGTTCTTTTGCCTTTGTGGAACAGCTACAAGTTTTTCGAAGGACAGGTAGCATTGCTTAAGAAGATGGAGAACGTTGATTATGTATTCGATCCTACTGCCGAAGCTACCAACACCAACGTCATGGATCGATGGATTCTTGCTAGTTGTCAGAGTCTTCTGAAGTTTGTCAATCAGGAGATGGCAGGTGAGTCGATCCTTCAAAGTTTCTTCTGTGAGTGATAACTAATAAATTCAGGTTACCGTCTCTACACTGTCGTTCCCAGATTACTGGATCTCATTGATAATACCACAAATTGGTACATTCGTTTCAATCGTAGACGTCTAAAGGGTGAATCTGGTCTAAACGACACTAAGCACGCACTTAACACCCTCTTTGAAGTCCTCTTTACCCTAACAAGAGGACTTGCTCCATTCACACCATTTCTCACAGACAACATTTATCAACGTCTGTTACCTCATATTCCCAAGGAGTTGCAAGCTGAGGATCCACGGAGTGTTCACTTCTTGGCTTTCCCAGATGTGAGAGAGGAACTCTTTGATGTAGAGGTTGAGCGCCGTGTAGGTCGCATGCAACGTGTTATTGAGTTGGGCAGAGTTTCCAGAGAACGCCGCACAATTGGTCTCAAGACCCCTCTGAAAACTTTGATTGTCATCCATCACGACCCAGTTTATCTTGAAGACGTCCGTTCTTTAGAAGGCTACATTACTGAGGAGCTCAATATCAGAGAACTCATCCTCACCTCGGACGAAGCGAAGTACAACGTACAATACAGTGTCAATGCTGATTGGCCAGTCCTTGGAAAGAAGTTGAAGAAGGAAGTTCAAAAAGTCAAGAAGGCTTTGCCAGGATTGACTAGTGAGCAAGTTCACAACTACGTGTTAGAGAAATCAATTGTTGTCGATGGTATCAAGCTCGAAGAGGGTGATTTGGTTGTCAAGCGAGGTCTTAAGGATGATGAATCTTCCAAGAACCTCGAGACCAATACAGACGAGGATGTTCTTACTATCTTAGATGTTGAACTCCATGCAGATCTTGCAGATGAGGCATTGGGTCGCGAGATCATCAATCGTGTGCAAAGATTGCGTAAGAAGGCTGGTCTTCAACCAACAGATGATATCAAGATGGAGTACAAGGTCTTAGAAGATCCTTCGAGTATTGGTCTACGTGAAGCTTTCGCTAGCCAAGCACAGGCCATTGAGAAAGCATTGCGAAGACCTTTGAACGAAGCAGAAGGAAGTGCAGCAGAAGAGAGTGTCATTCTGGAAGAGGAACAGGAGATCCAAAAAGCTACATTTTCGCTCAGATTGTTGAAGTTATGATTTGATGTTTCGTAGAAAAAGATTCGGGTATAGACAGACATTCTAGATATCTATCTTTCTGGCTTACAAATACATCCTTTCATGAAAGCACGAGAGTCATTGCATAGGATCTGTTCATTTCATATATAAATTCGCGAAATTAGGCGAAAGAATGTGTTCATGAAAACGTGAAAATCACTGAGAACTTAAGAATGCGTTTGGAATAATCTCAGTTGCTTCAGACACTAGAGGTGGCAACAGGCGTGACAATATGCTGTGCATATACCAAACTTTGCTTTGAATACGTTCAAAACTATGACATAAAACTTCACATACAGCGATGCAAACAAGTACACATTATAATTGAACAAGACGACAGATAGTATACGGCTCTTGAATGAATGAAATTTCCTCTTTAAAAAATATAGATAAACAAATCTTCTCTACTTCTTCTTCGCGGCAATCTGAATAATTATAAGTCATGAACAGTACTGGTGAAAATATGAATTGAAGACACGTACCAAATAACAATCTTTCAATTTCATGAATTCAGTAAGACATTTGTCTTTGTGAACAGAATTGTAATCGGCTACTATGCATTTGCCGTATAGAGAGGCCTATGATTGGGGTTGTCAGTTTTTGATGAGGCGGTGATGAGAGGGACAGTAATGGGTTGTAGAGACGAAAGTTTAAAGGTGCAAGGTATTCAGGAGATTAACAGCGTGAAGGATAAAGGCAGGGGATCAATGTATGATGGATGGATGGGTTGTGGCCAATAATGGGGAGGTTGTAGAGGCGAATAATGTATGTTTGTATGGAGGGGTAAGGTTTGAAGCGGGATGGATGTTGAAAGGCCAATCATATGAAGCGGGATCAAAGTAGATAGAAAAAACCAGATCAAAACGTACCTCTGTAGAGCATTTGGCAACGGCTTGTGCAAACTTCTCAATTGGCCTTATTTGAGTTGTTCGTGGAGGCATGGTTTGTGAGGATATAAAATTGTTGTGTATTTGGTGACGGTGATAGTGGTTGAGTGGCTGGTGAGTGAGGCAAGAAAGTAGTGAGGCACCAGGTACTCGTTAGTGAAGACTAACAATAATAAGCACGTGAACTTTTGGTGGCATTTGGGAAAGGTACGCTCGAGATGGTATTTCAATTGGTGTTTGCTATGAGTGATGTTGTAGTGAAGACTACGAGGGCGTGTTTTTGATGAATGCCGGGCAAAATAACCGAACTCACTAATATTTACTATGTGATTTTTATAATGAATATAACTTTATAAATATTAATAACTCTACTTTACCAAATTTACATATAAATCTTGATATAAAAAATTATTTAAATTTGAAAAGATTTTTCAAATATTATTTTTATTTTAATTGTTATTGAATTTTAAAATAGATGAGTTTGTGCTTATTTTGGTGAGGAAATGTCCCTGCGCACGGACCCGGCATTCATCAAAAACACGCCCTCGTATAAGAATTATTATGAGCTGTATTGATTCGTAGAGTTCAGATATTACCTACCTAGTCTAGTATGACAATTCATTAGTACATGATGCTACGAGTAGAAGTCAAAAAGAACGGATTTCGATTTCGATAGATCCGATGATTAGTCATCACGATAAGACATGTTATCGAGCCAATCAAAAGTACGGTAGTCGAAGCTCGCTAGATTTAGCTTCAAATACAGGGTCACTTAGCTTCGATTAGCGCCAGAAAGCTTCAGCACCAAAATTCGACCGGTAAACTTTATTCTCGTCGCGTCCGACAATTCCATTTCATACTTCCCATCCACCCAAAGTCGCGAAATCATGTTCCTCTCTACAGCCCGCGTCGTACATTCACAAATTCAGATATCAAAAGCTTCAAAGAAATTTTGCAATTCCAATTCTCATTCTCATTCCCAGTTTAATTGCTGTATACCCCTGCTGTACCTTTCTTTTCCCTTTTTTCGCTTTTGACTGCTGTTTTATCGCCAAGACGCGATACTGTATGTACAAATTATAACAATCCTACTTTCCCACGTATATGCCCTTTTGATAAGGTCCCATGTCTCCTTTGTCACTTCCGTCCCTTTATGACGGCGGTCAATCATACAGTTGGACAACCACCATTGATGAACCTTATTATACTGATGAGGGTGTGTTTCAGTTCAATTGAGCATGCGCAATGATTAATGCTAACATGTTTCATAGATTTGGTTATTTTACATGATATCGTCGTTCGCGCACAACATCTCTTACCCACTCTACCTCCAAAGGATAGACTCCCCACATTAGCACTCGCCAAAGCATACTACGAATTCCTACCTGACCTTGGAATTCACCCCGACCATGACAGTCGATACTTCAGATTCATATTCAAAATCGGCGTCACTGGAGAACCCACCGGCACACTCTTCGACAAATTCGAAGAATGTTTGGCCAAGAGAGGCATTACTCTCGAATTCGATTACGATACACATGACTATCTACGAAGTAACAAAGCTACTTCTCAAATTGTCGCAGATAATAAGGAAAGCGACACTCTCTACAACGATGAGAATGAATCGCCATTACCACGACGCAATTCAGAGACAGGCGTCTTGGATCTGGGGATTGCAGCTCAGGCACAAGCTCCACCACAAGAGCCAAAACATAAAAGGAATAAATCAGTCTCTCCTCTACCTCTCGGGCCTGCCACACCCGCAAAATTAAATGAACTGAAAAGCTTCATTTCGGAAGCTACTCGCGCACCATCACCGGAACCTATCCCAGAACCTACACCGCAACCACCTAGAACCACCCAAAAAGGGCGCGAAGAACGTGGAATAAACAATGTTAGAAATTGGCTTGAAGCCAGTGAGAATGGGTCGCCTCGCAGTCAGAGCAGATCGATTTCTGCACATGGCAGCATTCGCTCAATTAATCGACGCCCAGAGAGAGGTGCTCCGAGGGGCCGTCCACTCGGTCGCATTCCCATAAGCAACACCACATACGAATATCAAGACGTCAGCGACGAGTTGACCACCCCTTCGGAAGCTGAAGAAGATGAAGCGCAAAAAGCCGAAGAACAAGAAGTAGAGGAGCAAAAGGTTGAAGAGCTCGAATCCGACGACGAAGACGGCGAAGAGCAATTTCATGACTCATTTGAGGAGTTAGAAGAGGAAGAGAACGACGAGGAATTCTATGATGCGAGCGAAGTATTCGATTTGAATAACCCATGGGTTCGACACGTAATCAAACAAAACAAAAAAGCGAAAATCATCAAGGAACATTATCTTGATGATTTGATGATCAGAAAGCTACTTTCATGGCGAGATCAAGCAAGAGAGCGTCTAGAACGAAAAGCCAAGCTGAATGCTGTAGCTATGAAGCACGATACCGGCGCCTTGAAAGAACAGGCCTTGTCTGGCTGGCTCGAAAGAACTCGGGCTAAAAAAATTCAACGATTGCTGCTGGAAGCCCAGGCGCAACAACAACGTCGTCGTCAAGAAGAGCAACGTCTTCAGGAAGAGCAACAACTTCAAGAGCAACGCCTTCGGGAAGAACGACGCCTTCAAGAAGAGCAAGAGAAGCAACAATTTGCCTATCAACCTCAATTGGAAGCCGAAGAATCTGAACCGAAAGCTGTTACAATGAAGAACAACAACGCTCTGAAGGAGCAAGCACTGTCTGGCTGGCTGGAAAAAATCCGGGCCAAAAAGGCACAAAAGCTACTTCTAGAAGCTCAGGCGCAGCAACAACAAGACCTCGATGAACAAAACAAGCAACAATTTGCCCATCAAGCTCAATTGGAAGCCGAAGAATCTGAACCGAAAGCTGTTGCAATGAAGAACAACAACAACGCTCTGAAGGAGCAAGCACTGTCTGGCTGGCTGGAAAAAATCCGGGCCAAAAAGGCACAAAAGCTACTTCTAGAAGCTCAGGCGCAGCAACAGCAACGCCTCGATGAACAAGAGAGGCAGGAATCTGCTTATCAGGCTCAATTGGAGGCTGACCAGAGACTTCATGAACAAAGAATACATGAAGCTCAACAAGCAAGGCTTTATAAGGCCCAGAAAGATGCCGAAAAAGCGCGTCTTGCTGAACTGGAAGCTGAGAGAGCTGAATTGGAATTTGAGCAGAAATTCCGGGCGAAGGGAAAGAGATTTGCAAGGATCGGATTGAGAGCCGTGTCGTGCAGAAATGATCATCTCAAGGAGAAGGCTTTCACCCATTGGTTGGCGATAGCTCGAGACAAAGTTGAAGCCACAAAAGCGGCAGAAAGACAATTGATGAGGTCGCGCACTTTCAAGGCCTGGAAGTCTCACACGAAGGAGAGTGAGGAGAAAGTCCAGCTGGGCGAGGAAAAAGCTCGACAAGTCCAACTGAAAAAATTCCTCGGCAAATGGAAAGCAAAGAAGGAAAAAATCGAGGTGGATGAACTGGAAGCTGCTGAAGTTGACAAGTGCAACATGCTTGAGCGAGTCTTTTCAAAGATGGCCGAGAAGAAAAAGGTAAAAGATTTTTCGAAAGAAGTCGAGCAAAGGAATAAGCAACGGGCTTTGTCGACATGGGTAGAAAAGGCACAAGCTGTAGCCGAAGCCACCCAGCTAGCAGATGATGAGAATTTACTGAAGGCGGTCGAGAAAACCATGAAAACTTGGAAACAAAAGACGGTAAAACAAATTGCACTCAACCAGGAAGCCGAGATTATAGCCGAAACGAAGAAAAAAGCCGATTCTATGCAGAAATGGCACCGCGAAGCTCAGACAGCCCCTGCTAGAAGAAGGGTACAGGGTGGCCACAATGCAGGCGTACTCAAAGGCACTTTGCATAGTTGGAAAAAACGTGCCGAGAAAGAGAGACTAGCTACAGAGATCGATCGTGCCAAGATCCTCCGTGAAGCATTTACCAAATGGCGACATCAGACCAGGGCGAAGATATCACAGGCCATTTCAGAAGGCCGTGCTGTAGCCAAAGCCTTCAAAATCTGGGAATTGCAGACAAAGTTAAAAGGTGCCAAGGCACAGAGGGAGGAAGATATAAAATTTGCATGCTTGGAAGTCTGGTTCGATAGGGCTCAAGATACACGAAGCAGACGCTGGGAACGCGAAGAGACGGCTCGACGATACGACAACACAAACCTAGCAACGTCTGTCCTCAAATGCTGGTATGCAAGAATGGATGAAAAGGCCGATTTTGAAGCCCAAGCTACGGAACTTCAAGCTCCACGAATTCTAGGTGAATGTTTCGATTCTATGCGCGAGAAGATGAAGAAAATCGCCATAAATAATAAGACCGCTCGTGGATGCAGAAAATTCTTCCTAATGAGGACGGCTTTGTACGCGTGGCGAGACGCAACATTTAAGGCGAAACGAGAAAAGCGTAAACAAGCATATATCAAAGTTCGAAGAAACAGAAAATACGCTATTGCAAGAAGATGGTTTTCTTGTTGGCGCGCCAAGGCACAAGAGAAAATGGCATTGAATGAGCAGGCTGGTCAGTTCGCCCAAGGTAAAACATACATCATAGGTATGGACAAGTTTGACCAATGGAGAGCTCGAACGGATGAAGTAGCCGAATATGAACCCCTTTGGAAAGAGATGGTCATGAGGAAATTCTTCAATAGATGGAAGAATCGCACCGAGTCATTACAAGTGTTGAATATTGAGGCAACACTTGACCACCAGGAGCATAATCAATCCGAGGCGCTTCGAAAATGGAGATTGAAGGCGATCCAAGCAAAAGCTAGGGCGAACACTGCAAAGGAAGTGCATGATAGGAGCACAAGGAGGGGTCAGAGAAAGATGCTTCATCACTGGCAAAAGCGAACTGCGAATCAGCGACCAATCGTGGAGGATGGCACACCTCCTGGAACTGAGACAGCAGAGAATTGGTCGGATTTTGGAGATGAAGTTGAGATGGATGAAATCTCACGAAGACTTTACGAAAAGCGACCGGCTATTGAGAGGAGACCGGCTGTCTTGAATCCAATAACCCCTGGATACATGGCTACACCCTCTCGAAGAAGAGTTGCTGCATCTGTACGTTATCAATCTACAAGTGCCAGAGGGACATTGCAAACCCCCAGAACTGCTCCAATCAAGAGTAGGTTCGGCGAATTCAGGAGCATCAGGGAATGATTATGCTGGAATGACAAAAGGTGGAATTTTTTAAGAAGGCGTTTTTGGTTAAAGAAGTATAGATACCCCCTTATGAATGGTTGGAACGGAATGGGACAATTGGAATAGATTAAACATCAATAATAAAATATTAAAGAAAACGTTCTCCACAATGCCAAAGTGAAAATAGTGAAAATTATGACGCGATGTAGTAAGATTACACAAATCATCAAATTTGGATAGATCTGCTTGTAATGGTGTAAACGTTCGTATGGTTGTGGTTATGTAAACCCAACTCCCTTTCTAGTTTTAGAGATTATTATATGCGATAAGTATGTAAGCATAATTTCATTCTATTGTTATTCTATCCTCTCTAGTATCTGAAGATATATTGTTAAAACGGCGCCAGTCAGGGCTCTGGAACTACGTTTGCGATCGCATTCCGGTAAATTTTCGAATTTTGGTAAAGTCAACGAACCTATTCCGGTACATCAGGCCAGTATATCCCAATGTTCGAGACATAAGCTGGCACAAAAGAGATCAATTTTAGATTTTCAACGGAACTCTAAGATGTGCCCCTTCATCGGATGATATTCAAGCGAGGAACCTTCTCAGAACTCATACTATGCGTTGATCGCCACGAAAAGATCATTGTTATAAGTATGAAGAGGGAATTCTTGTTCCCAAAGCTACTGTTCTTAGATTATGTATGCATATAGCCATACTCTCTATCCAGAGCCCAGCAGCATTGTTTAACGATAATCGTTAGGTACTCGAATTCAATCTCAAGGTCGAGGGGTCCATGATTTTGTCAGTTGGACCTTTTTACATTTCTACTTAACTATTAAGTGATAATATGAATCAAATTATTTGCTGGTTATCTACAGCCTTATGCTTTACGATTTATATACTGTCGAATTTCAACCCCATTTAGAAGGAATACGATGATAAGACAATCTTAGATTTTGTGAGGTGATGAGTATTACCGTTGATGTTCGACCTCCTTTTTCCCCAGTCGCGTAACGTTAGTGTATGTAAGAACCAGGGTGATCATCGTCATCCTGCTGATTTCTTGTACGGAACCGCACTATCTATTGACCGACACATCAATTCCAGCTACAATAATTGGGAATCCTCTTCACCAACAAACTTAATTGCTTTTCGACTCCTTTTACTCTTTCCCATTGATAATTACTCATATTGAGAGACTTATTTGTGTTACTTACTGGAAATATGCTCCGGAATGCGCTCTGATAAATAGGTATGAGAGCAGTGCTTCCTGGAAAGGCACAGGCCAAGCTTCAAGCTGTCTGTACTGGTTATTGGAACGACAGGAGGCTAATAGTGAGTTTGCAATGATGTTCCGGGCATCTTGTATAGTTTTATTTCTTGCTTACATGATGCGCAGGCCTATATTACGGGAAATGCGTTTGTCATACTTACCGGCGCAGACGCGATCCTACAAACGATATACGATGACGATGACACTCAACTCGAAGCTATTGCGCTGGACGAAAGTAGTGGGAAGATAGCAACGTGTGCGGGATCTAATGTCCGGATTTACAAACCATATGGCCAGGATGAAGGGGTACTAAAGGTGACCATTACACAACCATAACTGGCCTCTTAAGATGTGGCGCTAAATATATTTAGTGGTCTCTACAACACAGCATTTCGATTGATGAAAGCGGGCTTGACACAGCAAGCACATTATCATGGGGAGTATCAGAAGAGTTGTTGGTGGGGAGCTCCTGGCTTGCTTTGTATTCAACAATCGATGCGCCAGTAGTGGTTTGGAAACAACAACTTGCGAATCCGGTAAAGTTCGCAAACTTCTCGTACGATTCGGCATTCATTGCTTCTAGTGGAAAATACGACAGATTTGTGAAGATATGGAGGAGATTATCATTTGGGAACGACGACTCGAGATTTGATTTTACCTACCTACCACATCCGCGAACAGTCACGAATATGCACTGGAGAAGACCGTTCCATATCGACCAAACAATTGATAATGTGCTATATACAGTGTGCGCGGACAATTTGCTAAGGATTTGGGCGCCTACAGATGTGCATTCACTACAGAGTCTACAACTTTGGGGTCAGATTGATTTACAGGAATCTATTAAACCGAGAGGATTGGACGGCGAAAAGTTGTCGAAATTACGATTCGCATTTATCATTGATGGGAGAGATTTTACGGTTGCCACGGAACATGCAGTTCAAGAGAGAGCAGCGAGCGACTCGAAGGATGACCACGCTCTGGCGCATTTGATCGAAGTTGCAAATCGAAATCCGGAAATTTGCGTTGTACTGGATGAACATGGACATCTTTCTGCATGGGGATTGGAGAATATTGGGTCTAAAACGAAACAACCGACGAACATTTTTAACATTGCACATGTTGATGGTCTGGAATTGAGTTTGCCAGCGGATCTGGGCGATGACGCAAGCTATATTCAGCTTTATAATTTCTGCAACCATTCTGGTGGTAACCTTAATGTTCTAGTTCACCATTTTGATGGGAAAATTGAGTTTTTCGAAGCCGACGTAGCCAACTTATTTGATCCTTCACCAAGGTCACACAGATTTCAATCGAAAGCTCTATGGACAGGTCATTCAGCTGCAATCAAAAAGATTGTGCGTAATGTCAGTGGACGAGCAGTAGTTTCGCGAACAGATGGCAACGAAAGTATAGTTTGGAAGCATCTGGAACATGCAGGCGGAACTTCAGTATTCCGCCAAAGTATTATCACGCAATCTGAACACGTCCATAGGATATGCGTCATGAGAAAGGGAAACTTCGTGATCTATTTACACCACGATCACATTACCTTATGGGATACTAGGCATCCCGCGGCGGTCAAACTAGCAGATTGTAAGTTTTCGATTGCGGGGAAACCTTTGTGTATTCTCATGCTACCTGAGGTTAATAAGGAGGGTCCTGTTGCTCATGTCGCTACAATTACTTCCAAGATGAAGGGCATTGTATGGGAGGTCAGATTACCCCAAAGAAGGGGAAGTGCTCAGGTCAATGGATGCCGTCAAGAAGCTTCCATTCGCGAATTCTGTCAATTTGACCTTGGAAATGATGACGATTTAGCCTATGTTCTACCAGTGGATCCAGCCGGATCCCCTCCAGTTATCTCGGGATTCTTAGATACTTTTGCAAGAGATATTGCAATTTCCTACACGCATTCTGGACTGTTGAGATCTTGGACCGCCCGGATTGATATTGAAAAAGAAACGGTTGACTGGCTACAGACTTGTTCAGTAGATACAGGTATTAGTGAACCTGCTTTAGCTAGTGGGAGCTCTATTAGGAAAGCTGCACTTGTGAACTCAAGTAGATCGGAATTGACCATTTGGGACGTCAGAGGTGCACGACTTGAGTATTCTCAGGATTACGAATCCCAGGATACTATTCAAGATTTGGACTGGACTTCAACGCCTGACGATCAATCGATTCTGGCTGTTGGTTTCCGTTACCGTGTTATATTATTGGCTCAAATGCGATATGATTATCTGAATAAAGGGCCAGCGTGGGCAGCAATCCGAGAAGTCAATATCCGAGATTTGACACCCCATCCGATTGGTGATTCAACTTGGTTAGGAGGTGGTAACTTCATCGTTGGTGCTGGTAACCAGTTATTTGTTTATGATAAAGAGGTTGACTCGTCAGCATCAACTTTTCTACCGCCTCGTAAAACTCCTTGGGACCTCTTCGATATCGTTTCAAGGTTGAACGGCCCACTGCCGGTTTATCATCCACAATTCCTGAGCCAGTACATCCTTGCTGGAAAGAATTTATTAGTTCAGCATATTCTATTGGCACTATATAAGATTCTTAAATATTATATTGAGGGTGAACCAATCGACTCCCACCTGGGGATGAACATAGAAGATTTCTACATCAGCTCGGAAAATGCACCTTCAGCTAGCAAAGGAATCAAGTCTACATTCGATGGCTTCTCCGAAGACGATGAGGTCGAAACAGTCACAGAGAGCGTTGCAGCTGCTATAACCGAGAAATTGACACAGATTGCTCTACCTCAACTTTCGAGGCAGGAGCAAATTCACCTGGCTGATATCGTTGAATGCGTAGCTATAGTTGAGCGTCAACGTAGATCGATGGATGATAATGCCGCAAGATTTATGTTGTTCTTCAGACAACATGTTCTACGTCGTGGCCGTGCGAACGAACTTAGTCTTTCTTGGAGGGAGATCAATTGGGCATATCATAGTAACAGTCAGGATATTCTGGCCGATATGGTATCGCGACAATTCCATGGAAGAATGCTTTGGGAACATGCACGAGAGAGTGGTATCTTCATGTGGATGACGGATGCAAATGCTCTGGTATGTAAATATTCTATCTCCAAACTCAAGGAAGCTAACAAAAAAACAGAAAGCTCAATTTGAAGTCATCGCTCGGAATGAATATACGAAGAATGATCTCAAAAATCCCATAGATTGTAGTTTGTACTATCTCGCTCTCAAGAAAAAGGCGGTACTACAAGGTCTGTGGCGTATGGCTGCGTGGAATCGTGAACAAGGTGCTACCACAAAACTTTTAGCAAATAATTTCTCGGAAAAGAAGTGGAGAACTGCTGCAATGAAGAATGCATATGCTTTACTTGGGAAGCGTCGATTTGGTAAGTAATGCATTGATTGTTCTTATTCAGTATTTCTAACCATAACCAGAATATGCTGCGGCTTTCTTCTTGTTGGCCGATTGCCTTAAAGATGCTGTCAACGTTATTCTGAGCCAACTCAAGGATCTTCAATTGGCCATAGCGGTTACTCGTGTGTACGAAGGAGAGCATGGGCCTGTTCTCAAAGAACTTCTCGAAGAAAAGGTTCTACCATTAGCTGCTCAAGAAGGTAACCGGTGGCTTGCATCATGGGCTTTCTGGATGTTACATCGTCGTGATATGGCTGTGCGCGCTTTAATTGTGAGAATCTCTCTTCTTTCTCAAAGATTTCCTATAATACTAATGCCACTCTTCTAGTCTCCGGTCTACACACTCCTTGAAACCCCTCAATCACCAGATCTGAATGCCAAACTCTTCCTAACTGACGACCCCGCCCTCGTAGTTCTGTACTCACAGCTTCGACAAAAAACCCTACAAACCCTACGTGGTGCCTCAAAAGTAACACCAAAAGTCGAATGGGCTTTCGTATTACATAATTCGAGGTTGTATGATCGGATGGGCTGTGATTTGTTAGCATTAGATTTGGTTAGGAATTGGGAGTTCCTTCTTCCAACTAAACCAGATTTCAAGAGTTTTGATGGTGAAATTAATCCAAGAAAGATGCTAAGGAGGAGAAGCTCCCTGGTAGTGGCAGATCTACCGGCTAGTGGAATTGGAATGGGTTCTGCGGCTGGGGATGAGAAAGACATGCCAAAAGGACAACAAACCCATAAGCCGCCGCCAACAGTCTTTGAGGAACCAGAGGCAAACAGTTTGTTGGATAGTTTTGGGTTTTAGGTGGTGAAAATTCAGGGGCAACGGTTGAGGGGGGCATTTTGCGAAAGGCGTTTTGTTTTTAGTTCTACCATGTATTACATGCCCGTACCATATGGGCGAGTTCTTGGGTTTGGATGGACAATTAGGAGCGCAAGGTACATCGCGCATGCATAGCGTATGGGAGAAATATATGGTAATATGATTTGAGCATCTATATTTCAGCGTTGATCAATACTGTGATTTGATGCAGGACCTGGATTTGAGGGATATAATATCGTTGATTTCGTGAGCTGATTGTGTAGTTTTCAATGGTGCGAAGGCTAGCTGTTCGTGTATTCTAGTGGATATGAAACCTTTATTCAACATGGTTCAGTTGCTAGTTCGTTATGGGGAAATGTACTTTACTTGTATTGAGATGTCCTGAGAGTTTTCAGTTACGGGGTACACTCCACTTTTTCTCCGGAGTTGTTCGGGGGAGTTGATTGATGAATTTGTATCTTCTTATGGCGGGCGTAATATTAATTTCAATAATGCTCGATACTCTATACTCATTACTTAAGTCATAAATATTGTTCATAATTCTCGAGGTCGCGTGTACATTCATGATCCCATACTCTTCTGATTATATGACTGCAAGTATACATTATCACTCACTTCCCTCGTGGAGTCTATAAATAATATTTATATATATAGGAGTTTTGATACATATATGCTATTTATAGTCATTCGCAAGTCATTTTCACGCCACGTTTTTGATCTTTTGGAGTCACTGTATGGTGAATTAGAAAGGGTTGTAGGTGTGAGAGTCATAGATTCCCCTTTCGCTCCATGATTATTGCATATTCACCCTTTTTGAAGTCTTTGGGGAGTTTTATGAGTGTGGAATAAATGAGTAATGTGTATGTATATTCTGACTTGTAGGTTTCTTTTCCTCTTCTTTTCGAGTGATTCTTACAGTCATATGAAGTCAAGACTTATGAATAATGTGTTTTTAATTCATTGTATATGTGAGTATGCCCTTTTATTTTATTTTCGAGTCATTGATGGTATCTGCTTACAGTTCCCAAATGGATATAAAAGCGCTGGGCTCGTCTCTTTTGGAAAAGAGTTCTGTTTAGTTGTATCCGTCCGTTTCTACCTCGAAGATACACAGCATCAAGCGTATCATTCTAGTGTTGAAAACTTTCCAAGCCGAGCATCTTGCATACATTCCGTCACACACATCAAACCTTGCGACGTTGCTGCCAATATATTTCTGCCTAAACTTATTCGGAACTCCCTTCTCCTCTCCATATATTCTCCAGATTCAAAACCATGGAACATCGCCTTGCCGGTGGTCCTCAAGATCACCCAAACTACAACACCACTGTTACATCCACCAGAATGAGTATGGATATGCTAACATCCGGCTATGCGCCCGGTACCGAGCCAATAGCACCACCCCCAAACGCAACAGACGATCCTGATCATTGTGCAGGATGCGGTGCCTCGACCAGCGGAGCCCGACGTTGGAAGGAAACGCATTTACATTCTCATAATGAGTGTAAACGGGCTTACCAGGACAACACTTGTAAATTCACAAAGTATGTTACAAATGAGGTACATTAAGTCTATGTAGCTGATGAGAATAGAATTCCGGCAGCGGATCCAAACGGCGACAATATTGCCTTTGATGATTATGGCGATTATGATGCGTATGCTGATAATGCCCCTTCTGCTGCTGTATCCTACGATACGCAACAGTCCGTATACCCACAAGCGAGTAGTAGCGCACCTCAAGCTGAAAGTTACTACCCAGAAACGACTACTGGTACCGCTCACGGTGGTCAGTACTCCTCGACGACTGGTGGTGCGTCTCAAAATGAACAATACTATCCGGCAAGCAGTAGTGCATCTCAAGTTCGGGGTCATACAACTACCTCCCAGTATAGAGGTGGTACCGGTGGTAGTCGTGGTTATCGCGGCGCTGGTAATAACCGAAGAGATTGAAGTGATCGTGATAATGAAGGATGGATTAGCAAGCGTGATGGGGTTCGTGGTTGGTGAAGAAGATAGAGTGAAAGACACCGAATTTCTTTTAATAGTATGATGGCAAGAATAAACTATCATAATCATTTTTCGCATGAAGTCTCTAAATAAAATGGTAAATGTGATTTCAAGTGATATGTATTATTTGATAGTCATTTCGTTTCTATTCTTGGGTTACTCTAGAATGAACCCGAAAAGTATGCAATGATTGATTATATCGTTGGAGTTATTTAACAAACATTTGTAATCAGATCTCGCAGAAAATACTCATTCAAACTGTATTTTCATCATACTCATTCTATTTTAACTCTTCGAGAATCTCTTCATTAGTCACACAGTAAAAACTTGTGAATAATATGTATTTTTAAACATTTTCACTTATGAATATGTCTTGTTTTTCATATTCGAGTCACCCCAAATTCTCATTTCCGTCTTTCAAATGTTTACAAAAGGACTGCATATCCTCCTTCTGAAATCGATTTCTGTACTTTTACATCTGCTTCTACATTTACATCTAAACCATGCGCCTAAACAATTACATATCTGTGCACTTAAATTGAGAGGACATTTATCAAATTGTCAACAACCTATTCCAACATAAAAATCATACAACGCATAGCACTTCGAGTACCTTGTACGAATATCCATTCGCATATATCGATTTCAGTACACCGTTGGCAGTCATTCTTGATTTCTGGCACAATACGAAAAACTCCTGCATTCTTAGCATCCTGAAATCAAAATATATGTCAGACCCTAGTAGTCATTACAGAAGTGAAGGTGATCCTTTCGATCACCCGGCCTACGGTGCTACTGTTATATCCGCAGGCGTAGGCATGGGAATGCTAAGGTCCGGAATTACAGCAGGAAACGAGCCAGTACCGCAAGTTCCAAGATCATTATATGATAAAATACACTGTGGAGCTTGTAATGAATCAACGGAACGCTCTGATAGACATTGGAAAGAAGAGCACATTCATGACAATATCAAGCGTAGAAGGGCCTACTTTGAAGGAACATGCGAATATGAGAGAGACGCGTTTGCAACACGGCCGGATCCTATTTATAGACCTGAAGGAAATGTACCTCCCACACAAATCCCACAACTTCAATATTCAAACCCTCAACTTCAGATACAACAAACTCGGGCTTATTCATCAAACTATCCAGTCACTCAATCTGAAACTCAATCAGCTCAAGCTTATTTTATTCCAAACTCACCTCAAAACCCCCGGGAAGAGGAGCATTCGGATCAAGGACTTTCCCCTAACGCTTATCAAACTACTCATCCATCGGAGTGGCTACATTCAGATCAACGCCTCTCCCCTAACGCTTATCAAATCAACTACCCATCAACATGGCTAAATTCACCGAATCATCCTAGCCAACCAGATCAGGGGTATGCCCAGCATCCAACCGAGGTGCATGACGATCCTTACACTGATGATGCATCTCACAACTCCAGTCCCGCTTACGATTCAGAAGCGCAACGTGCTCCCGCGGCAAATTTTGACGCATCCCAAGGACGGGAATATACAACTACAACTCGGAATAGTGATAGCGGCTGCCACCGTCGTCGCGGTGCTGGTAGTAGCCGAAGGGGCTAAAACACTTAGGGCAGCGAAAGAGACATTCACAAATGTAATAGGGACTGTGTTTAGGATAGAGGATGGATGGGATAGGTTAAAAGCTTGCCTGATTTTCCAATCATAGTAATAATACTATGATAATGACTTTTTATAAAAATTCTATGAATATCATTTATGTGTCAATTATTTCTAGCACTGTAAATATTTTTGTCGAGTGATGTTTGTGAAGTCATTCAAAATCATTTAGTGATCACTTGTGAAGAAAAACATATTTTGGATTAGGAATCATCTAACCTCAATATACGAGAGTCTTTGTGCTATCTGAAAGAACTAGTAAAATTAAAATGAGTAGTATTTTTGAGCTCATTTGACAGTCACATATAATCCTATTCCGAGAACGATACTCATGTTAACCTCATTTTTGATATATATAGTCATCACATCATACTCATTGTATTTTCACTCCGAGCAGCTCTATCGAGTCATAAAGTATGAAAAACCATGAGTAATGTATATTTATGACATTTGTCTATGAATATGTCTTTTTCTTCTCTTTTCGAGTCATATTGGCATATGAATATACACTTTTCACACTTTTCGAATCATCTTCGAAGCACATTTTCAACACCTTTCCAGCTCCCAAATTTGCTTATAAGCGCTGGGTTTTCCCGATTGGAACTGCTTTCTGTAGACTTACATCTGCTTCTACATCTCTACATCTATACAACCTGATATTCACGTACATTCCAAGCCTTCAAAAGTCAGATACTTACATCCAAACCTTCGGTTTCAAATTGAGTCAAGCTATTCTAAATCTTTGGGGAAAAAGATATGTCAGGCAGTAGGAGTAACGAAAGGGGTACAAGAGACTCACATCGGTCAGAATCGAGACACACCCGTGGTGGTAGAAGAACTGATCAAGAGCCACGACGACAAAGCGATCAGCAAGCCTCTTCATCCTCGACATCACATCATCACGCTGTTGGAGCGTCTCAGCAACAGTTCTCACAAGAGACAGGCCAGCCAATTTCCGCAAACGAGCTCGAACTCTAGTTTCTGCGAAGTTTGCGGGGAAATACCGCATGCAGATTTCACAGGAGAGCTTGCTTGGTGGAAGTATAGCCATATGGTTGATAATCCTGACTGTCAGTTGGGAATGGAAAGGGCCCTTCTTAGAAATGCCTCTGTTATGACCCAGGCACAGGGAGAATATCTTCACGGACAGGCTTTCGCTGACAGCAATAACCATGGACAAACGCCAATTCCTGCGCCTATTCCCACCTATTCATCGATGCCCCCGCCAGCAGCTCAAAACATATACGCGAATACTCAAAGCCGATATGTTTCTCCATACCCACCCCAACAACCTCAGCAGCCCCAACAACAACAATACACCCAACAACCCCCCACAATCCAACCCGTTCCCAACCAGTCATCATACGAAATTTACGATGAGGAGTACGAAAACGAGCAATTAGATAGTGCAGCAGCAGCGAATGAAACAGTTTCCGGCCCCGGCTGGCGAGTCGAACCATCAGTCATTGTCCCTCGATCAGCTTATCCTAGTTCTGAAAGTCGCGGTCATCGCAGTTCGGGTAGGAGACACAGATAAAAGGATCGTGGTAGCGACAGAGATATTGATAAGCGAAGGGATTGTGGTTGGTGAAGAGGATAGAGGGAACATCTTTCAATCTTTTCGCTTCGGGCTTTCTTTATATCTACCAAATTTTTTCATCTCTTACATTTAATACATTTCACTTAATTCCTTTATCTCAAATCCTCAAATCTTCAACACTTCAATAGATTAGATTAGAACAGACTAGATAATAATAACACACCTGTCTGACTTTACCCACCTACTTTACCATTCCCAGCATCTGTGAATATCATTTGCATCGACGGTGAATTATACTCATACCACTACACCTGAAATCTTGCTACTTTTAAGTTCTCACGCTACTTGAATTCCAGTCTGTAATATTTAGATTCTATACATTCATTCTATCACAGATTCCCCCCATTAGAAAATTTAAGTTATATAAAAATCACTCCTTTTATTTTTAATACCCTCAGAATAATCGACCCTAAACAAATCCACAAGATGCGAGAAATAAATTGCTTTCCTCTCAATTAAGTAGATCGAAGGATTTGAGAAGATAAGAGAGAGAGCACAAGAGGAATAATTAAAAAATTGAGTTTAAAGTTAGATAATGAGATCTTCTTCTCATACAGCGAAAATTGATATCTGTTTACTCTTATGTCACTTAGATTCTAGCTTCTAACTCGGAATTCTAGCTTCTATCATACCTAGGTTCTATATTTCCGAGCCTAGAATCTAGCTATCATACAGTCCAAGTGACGTGAGAGTAATCGACCGTACTTTTAATTAGTAAAATTAAGAAATGAGAGGATAGAAGAAGAATCTCAATGTCAAAACACAATACAATATATAAGATTATATGAAATGATATATACGCACTCGCCGTATACCTTACCCCCTTCCTGTTCTCTCATCCCATCTCATCTATCCCTGAGTAATGAATTAATCTCTTCCCCTCTCCCACCTTCTCTCTCTCTACAATTAAATAGTATAAAATTAATTCCCCTCAAATCAAACAATTCTTCCACCATCCCCTTCATCGCTTGTTTCACATCATCCCCATCTCCATCCCCACAATGATATCTATCCTCATCCCCCATCACTCCCTCGCTTAACAACTCGCTTCACTCACTTCACTCACCACCTTATAAACAAAACACTATACTATCTACCCACCTACCTAATCACCCACCCACCCAATCTAAAACCGAACAATATATTCCCACTCTATATCTATATATCTATAGATAAATAGATAAATAATTAAGTCGGGTACCCTACTTTCGGGCCAACAGGGTTTTGGGCCACCCTTTTATACCAAAAATCACTTTTTAGGCCTATAGATATCTCTATCAATATTTAATATAATACAATGAAAATTTGTATATATATAATTCAGATCGATTTAAGCTTATTCTGAAATTTTTAGATTTTTAGGATTTTTTTATATTAAAAACTAAAACTTCAAAATATTAATTTTCAAATTTATATAGAAATCATATATAAATTTAATTTTTTTTAATAAAATCTTTAATAACTTTTTAATAATAATTATTAAAAGAAAACTATATATATTTTTAAGATATTTAAGCTTGAATCCATATAAAAATTCAAAAAAAAATTCAAAAAAAAATTCAAAAAAATTAATAGATATAGAGATACAATATACAATTGTGCAAACAAGGGAATTCACTTCAAAGGATTCACTTCAATACAATAGCAACTGTGTCAAAGGTATTTAGGCGAATGCGAAGGAGACTAGCTCTTTCAGTAGTGCCTATATAAGGCCTACTATTTCCCTCATTAGCTAGCTCCTTAGATTAAATACAAATAGACATTTAGGGGCCTACTCATAGTAGGAACTACGTCTTCCGTATCTCTCTCAAACCAACAATAATAAATTTAAAATAATATAAATAATCCCTATCATTTTGAAAGTACCCCTATAAATATTTATTCATAAAAAATTTTCTATTTTTTCTGAATCTTTTATATTAAATATATTATAAATTTATAATAAAATTTTATAATTTATTTTTAGCAATTTTTATTAAAAAGTTATTAAAGATTTTATAAAAAAAACAAATTTGTATATAATTCCTATACAAATTTAAAAATCGATATTTTGAAACTCTAACTCTCAATACAAAAAAATCCTAAAAATCTAAAAATTTCAGAATAAACTCAAATCGATCTAAATTATATATATACAAATTTCATTAAATTCTATTCATAAATAAGAAAGTTATAAATTCATTTTTTAGTGTATTTTTAGTGTAAAAAGTAGCCCAAAAGAGGGAGTGGCCCGAAAGTGGGATACCCGACTTACCTAATACTCAACTAATCAATCAATCAATTAAACAATTCATTTATTCTCTATTAATACACTCATATATTCATACACTCATACACTTATACACTAATTCACTAAACTATACATAATCTTAAATAAACCTCTTCTCCTGTTTAAATAAAATAATTAATGATAATAATAATAAAAGTAATAGTAATAATAAAAGAAATAGTAATAGCAAAAACTATTCATACTCTGTCTCTCTCTCTCTCCTTTTTTCAAACACATAAATTTGATAAACACTAAGCCTCACCCTCCCATTCACCCTTAAACATCACCCTCAAAAATCACAAACTATTACATCACACCACCAATCCCAATCTACAAAAGAGTAATAATCCTCCCACACAAAACACAAACCACAAATCACAAATCATAGAGTGAAGTATTCATATATCATTTATCATCTATCAACCATCAAACTATCCATCTAAGAAGCTGTTTGATCCGAACTAATCTTCATCTTCATCTTCATCGTATATATATTAATCTGTCCCCTTAATAATCCCTCCGTCCCTTCGTTCAGCCGTTCATCAATATATGCTCTAGTCAGATATATATTGTATCATATGACTGTGTACCTCATATGACTGTGTACCAGCGCAATATCATGCAGATAGACACTCGAGACACTCAATGCTCGCTCCTGATGCAAATGCATTATCTCGCCAATCAAACTCCGCGCCCAAGGTATCAAGACAAAGGAAAAGAATCGTAAATAGAGCCACAGCATATGAAAAAAAAAAAATGAAAATGAAAAGAAAGATGATGAGGAAAAAGTATTTCATCATCAGTAGAATTCCCCAAAATGTGAATGAAGATAACAAAAAAATCAGAAAAGCCAAGTCAATAAACAACAATCAAGCAATCAATTGTGGCGTATCTTTTCCCTCTGGCTTTGCACTTCCCTCTTCAATCACAACCTGCCTTTCATCATGTCCTGTTTCCGGATGAACCTCTCCCTCTCCCTCTCCCTCTCCCTCGTTGTCTCTCTCAATCCCCTGCTGTCTCCTAATTTTATCTTCCTCCAATTCTGCCGCGACTCCTTTCCTAGGTCTTTCCGCTTTCTCCAATTCCTTCCTCTGTCTTTTGAACACCGCCTTAACAGCCCCTCTATCACCTTTCTTCTTCGCCTGTACCGCTCTCTCCGCAGCTCCGACCCCCTCAAACGCTCCATTTGAACGCCACGTCCTACGTTCTCGCATGACCTTCAATTTCCCCTTCAATCCCATTCCCCCGTCCCGTTTTTTCTCATCCATCAATTTCCATACTTCTTGTATGACATTCCATCCATGCGTAACTCTCTCTTCAACCTCCTTTCTCTCTTTTGACTTTCCATCGAGTACGTTTATGTCTCGCTGCCCCTGAAGAATTCTCGCTCTTCGGATAAACGCAGTAGGTTGTTTGTTCTTTACCATTTCTTTATGGACACCTTTTAATGTGTATCCAAAAGGTCCAACGATGGCACTAATATCCTTCAACACGAAACCCGTTAGGCCCATTCCTACACCCTTTACAAAACCCAATGCGCCGTGATCCCGAGCTCCGGTGTATGGCTGTACTACTAATCCAGTAACTCCATCATAAATGCCAAAGATGAATTCTTCACCGGCAGCCTTTAATCCACTCTTCATACCCGTGATTCTTGTTGGTCTTCTTACGGTCGTGTCTCCATATAAACGAGGAGCATTATGGAAACCTTGAGCGAGAGCAAGTGCTAAATCCATGGGCGCACGAGCTACTGCTTCCGCTGTTTCACCAAAGCCATGCCCGATATCTTTAGCTACTGCTTCGGCTTCGTTATGTATGGAGTCGGAGGAGAGCATGGATTGATTATCGATGTTATTTTCGGGCTGTGAATTTTGTTGTTGTTCTTCTCGATTAGCTTGACTGTATTGGCGAGTCGGTTCACCGCTTGTAGTATGATTTGCCATACCAGCATCACATGGAGAATTCACGGCGGCCTCAGGGCTGGTATCGTGTGTTTCTGTCGCTGAATTCAAATCTTCGGTCTCTTTAGATGGAGTAGTACTTTCATCTTGATGACTCTCCTCTTGTATCGTTTGATTGTTAAGTGTAGAACTATTCGATGTATCGACGTTCTCTTGAGAATCAGGTTTCTTTTCAACAAGAGTGGTTCCGCTTCCACTTTTCCGTGCATCTTCCGATTTTCTCTTCTTCCTATCTTCATGCATACTTCTTCTCTTGATAGTCTTCCTAACCTTAAAAGGTATACTGCCTACACCAGCGGCAATGCCTGTAACAGTACCTGTAACAGCTGTTGTGACACCGCTAATAGGTTCACCTGGTCCTTCGAAATCATTCCATTCATGATGTCTAATGAGTCTCAACTGTTTCCAGGTGATTTTCTTCCTCTCCACTAACAACTCAGCAGCCAATGCGCTCAATCGCAAATTCGTCCCTTTCATGGTCCAAACCGCCACTCGATCTTCCAGAATCGAACACCGCATAGAATGTTCGCCTCGGAGCGTAAGACTTCGATGGAATGACTTTACTGCATTCTGTGCACCATCACCTTCAGCTTCAATATCCTTCGCGATCTTCTCTACTGCTTCTCTAGCTTCGTCCGTCAGACACTGCTTGATACCTTCTGCTAATTTATCAGCTGTCAATTCCTTGTAGGGAACAGGATCTGCTCCAGCCCCTGAAGTACCAATCATAGACCCCCAGAACTGTTGATCTCCGAAGAATGGAACAATCATAGTCGGCTTTCCACATTTAAGGCCTATTGCAGTCGTTCCAGCACCGCCATGATGCACTACCGCCTTTACTTTGGGGAAAAGCCAATCATGCGGTGTATTTTCGAGCATGAACACATTCTCTGGAGTATTTTCACCACCAAGGCCACCCCATCCTTTTGAAACCAGTGCTCTTACTCCAGCTTTCTTCACAGCTTCAAAGATCATCTCAGTAAATCTGTCAGGATCATCAACAACAATAGAACCAAACCCAATATAAATTGGTGGTTCTCCATCATCGAGAAATTTGACAAGATCGTCTGGTGGTGTGAATGTATCTGCTAGATCTAGGAAGACGAAACCAGCAATATCAATTTCTGGTCCCCAATCTTTGGGTTTGGGCACGAGTCCCGGTGACCACAAGTATGTATATGGAACTTTGAGACGGTAAAGTTGACCTGGAGCCCATAATGTTGATACCGGTTCTAGACCTAAAGTCTTTACTCTGAAATTGTTGACGAGATCACCTAATCCTTGCCAGGTCATCATTTCCACCAACGGATAGGACATGAAATTCGTATAACCTGGATCGACATTCGTTTTCTTAATATTGGCCAAAGGATGTGGAAATGCTTGCGTTGGAGTATATGGAAATGTGAACATGAGATGCAGAGGAACGCCGAGACGTTCTGCGCAATGAATGTGTGCAAAACATGGAGGGTTTGCGATAATAGCATCTGCGACGAATGGCGCCTTATTTCCCATCATTTTGAGATTTGTAACATCCTTTTCCTCGTCTGTTGCATTAATACAAGCTCGCCAGAAACCTTCAAACATTTCAGCCATTTGCTCCCTTCGTCTTCCAACTTCTCCTTTCTTGAGAGTCTCCATTGTCGGTATCATTCCTGGATTTTTGACCATAAATGCCATAAGCTCTGCGGGGTCTCCTCCAACTGAGAAAAATTCCAGCCCAGAATCGTTCTGAACGAAATCTCTGAAGGCGGGATGTGTTGCTATTCGTACTCTGTGTCCATACTCCTTCAGATTCTTCCCCAGCTTTAAAAATGGTTGAATATCGCCACGACTACCGATAACCATCACCACAATATTCAACCTCGGTCTGGGTATATTTGAAGTGACTATTTCTTCCGCTGAAGACTTTGTGAGTTTTCCTCGTTGACGTCGAGCAAGATTGGCTTCTGGTGTTTCGCCCGTCATATCATCATTTCCTACCTTATTGAAGAAAGTGGCGCCCAAGGCCTTTGCGAGATATCCACGATTGCTTGTCTCATTGACACTGATGTTTAATCGACCATCTCTCTTCGATACCTTTCCCCTAGTACTGTAATCATCATTTCCAACCCGGAATTTGTTATATTGTTTCCGCCCACCCGTATCGACCGCATTTTTCTTTCCTGGCATGTAGTTCCTTTTCTTCTTCTCCGCTGGAGTGTCTTCCTCGTCCTCACTGCTACTGCTACTGCTACTGCTACTACTTGTAGATCCATCATCTTTGTAATCGTGACCTCTACTCCAAATTGCTTCATTCAACAATGACGTATTTGTTTCTCCTCTTTTGTAAGCTGGTGCCAGCAGAGATGATTTCGTGGTTGCTCGCGGTCTTTCGGTTTGCCATACTTTCGCAGGTGCAAGGTTAGGTCGTTTTTCCTCTTCTTGTTGGACGTTGTGTGCAACATTCGCAGCAGGAAAATTTGTTTCGGTGGCGGACAATGACCTCGATTGCGAATGAATTTGTGCAGGTCCATCTGCCATTGTCGGCCCACAATTAGCAGCCATCTTTGTCGACGCTTCTGACATTGTATTAAGTATTAAGTATTAGAGACACAAAAGGATAGGTGATGATGATGGAAGAAATAAAAACTCTTCGCCAGATTCAATTTGCCATTGACAAACACAAATTGTCAATAGCGCAGAACAAAGTCAAGTAGTCTCAAGGAAGAAGTGAACGACTGCGCAGCGAAGAGATGAGACTCTGGATATGAAATGTGTAACTGTGGTACCCGATTGTGTATCAAGAGCAAGTGAGACACCTTCTTTATTCCGATATCAACCTCAAAAATTTCAGTAGAGACAGTTGACCTTAGTCCAGTTACTTGATATTCAAGAAGAATTGGGAGTAAATGGTCCGCGCTTGGATTTTGAATTGAATCTCTTCCTTGATAGAGTTTACCTTGGCTCACCTTGGTTTACCTCTACTGACCTTTATTCTCCATGCCGGATCCAAAACAAGTTAGATCTCAACACATAAATTCCAGAAGTAGTATCGTACGACAGGAGAATAAGATCCGTAGCGTGGCCTGTTGACCTCAAGAGTCAGGTTCCTCGGGTTCCTCAGCATAGAAAGAGATGGAAAAAGATGTCATCGTCATAGTAATAATTTCCCTACAAAATAAGATCTGCACTAAGCCATTTTCGGAATCAGCCACAACCTTGATTTGACCCCTTGTCCCTGGAAAAGTCCCGGTATGGTATGGTATTTGGAACGAAAACACTTTCTCGTCCGTAAGAAACGTCATATTGATTCAACTACCGGTATTTAAGGTTGCAGCAATGAATCCAATCCAATAAAGGATTCGAATCTAGAACGCTTTGGAACATTTTCATTTTGTTCCTTTATATCCTCAGATACCTAGGTGGGTAGTTTTCCAACGCAGAGAAAGATGATATTACGTTGTAGGTAACCTATACATCGAACACTTTTACTAATAAAGCCTCAATAGATGCCCTCGATTCGTGACTATATAGTTTCATTCTATTCGCTAGCCATACTAATACCTATCTAACAAAGCGCACATGTCTACACACGCACCTCTTTCCCACCTACAATAAACCATAACCATCTGGCAATGCTCACCCTCGCATTCATAATGTTGTCCGTTGGGTAATAATCTTACTTCTCCATAGTGTCAAAATGCTCCGGCGTCAAATCCCAATATCGACACTGTTTGCAATAAACACATACCACAACAATGTAACCCTAACAGGGCTCCCTTGAATCCCATAAGCCCCATCTTATTCATCATCCTCCAGCCTTCCTTCATCGCTTCGAGTCTGCCAATTCCTCATCTCAGCATTTCGAGCTCTAACTCCATCAATCCAACTTTGTTCATCATCACCATTTTCTCTCCCACCATAAAGACCTCGAAAACCATCATCTGACATTCCTGCTGGCGAACCTGACCTCTGTCTCGCCCTTCTCGCATCAGTCACATACATCATCCATCTTTGGCTAGAATCTTGATGGAAAGGGTCGCTGGGTCGAATTGGAGTTGATGCACCGTGCTCGGTAAGGACGTTTCTCAATCGACCCATGGATCTAGTTGTGGGTGCAGTGTAAGATGGATGATAACGAGATTGATGTCGAGCTTCGGGTAAGTGGGCTGGGGTCTGAGGTTGAGATGCTGCAGGAAGAGAATCGTTGTACACTGAGTATCCCCTGGATGGAGTATATGTTTGGGGACCTGTATCACTGTCTCTTCTTGGAGTTGGCTGTGGTCGCGTGCGACGTCGACGTGGCGATGGAGAAGGTGAAGGAGGAGGAGAATTGCGTTGGGGTGAGCGGGAATTGGGACTCGAAAACAAGCGTGCAGCAGCTCTGACAATAGGATTCAATCGTCGACGCCCAACAGACTATTGCGCGAGGAAGGTTAGAAGAGGTAAGAGTATGAATTTAAGCAAACTTACAGGTGGGCTCGATGCTTGCCTCTCATCATGCTCTCGGATCAGTTGACTAATAACGGAGCTTGAGACAGAGATATTCCTTGAAGGACTTCCTGAAGGGCCACTCGAAGAACTTCTGACGATGCTGGCGGGTGAAGCTTTGCTTTGATATGCATCTGATGGGGAGCTTGGGAGTGATCCTGCCCTTGAAGCCGACCTGGAAACGGTTGAGAATGGTGGTGGTAAAGTTAATTGTTTCGAGCGATGAACGGAAATGGCTGTTGATATTATTGACTGCTCTGCAATTGAGACAAGACTGTGGGGGTCCATTTCTTCATTAATAACGGGCTCATAAGTATTTGTCTCACTTTCAATCTCTTGTGACTCTATTAATACTGCTCGGTCTGACGGGGGACGCTCTTGACTGCGAACGGAGCTTGCAAACGAAGGTATTCGAGAACTCTGTAAAGAGCTCCCACGCAATTCTTGACGAAGATTGAGGCTTTCCGATGGTCGTGGTCGACTATCGGTTGTAGATGAAGATAGTGCCCTCTCTTGTTCGTAAGCGACACTAGATCTCTCCGAGTCATCAAATGAAAAGCTATTCGTTTGGTGCCTCAATGTGCGAGGTTGACGTGTAGATTGAATATGAGGGCTAGGTCCAGGGCGTCGAGCCGGTTGCGCAAACAGAAACCCTGGAGTATTGTGGGTAGCTATGCGAGACACGACTCTAGGTGTCAAACTAGCTGTAGTCTACAATATTAGAGAATTAGTAATTACTCCCAGGAAGACATGCGGAGCAATCAAATAGATCTGATGGTGAAGGGTACACTTACATGTCGCTCTGGTGAGCTTGATGCATTTTGTGCCAAGAACAAAGGTGAGCGCGGTAATCTTGTACGAGCTGGTAGTCTCTGTGATGCTGGTGCTTGAATATGAGGGGTTGTCGAAGCGTCCTCTGGTTCTAATAGATATTAGTGAGTTTGCTATATTTTGATCAAATTTATGATTTAAAGAATGTTCCACATTCAAAGCTTTTGCGTGATGATGCTGGCTGTCCTGTAGAGTACAATCTTACCGAAAGGTGAAGATCCTCGACTCTGGTCACTTTCTTGCTGACTGGGACTTTCAACGAACCCGCCGTAGTCAAAGTTGTCTTTGGAAGGGGAAGAGAGCCGCCTAATACCGGTGTTCTCGAAAGATTCATCGCCCGCTTCAAGCTCCACCGAATCTTGGCTACTTTGGGTGTCCGGCACGTCAAATATCTTTCCACGCCTCGCATCTAGCCACTCTTCGAATGTTTCCGACTTTCTGACATTGTGCATGTCGGGAAGCTCTACTTCCAACGAGGAGCCATCTACAAATTGGTTGTTTGTGATTGTACCATCAGAAGAGCGGGGCGATGCGTTTTCCCATTCCGAAATATCAGAATCCTGAGTATGAGCATGAGCAGGCATTTGTATAATACATTCCAATGGAAGAGGGGATGCAAGTCTTGGGATATTACGACTTTGAACCGGTCCTTGATTGGGTTCATTTGTAAGATGACTTCCATCGGTGCTTGCTATTGTGTCAGCAGATGGACCATAGATTCTGCTTCTGTGACTGATGGATCTAATTGGTAGAATAATCTGATGTTTGAAAGGCGCGGCTTGTGGATTTAGCAGTAACTTGGCCCGACGTTTTGTGCGTCTGTCGTAGTCCTTGATATCACCCAAGCCAATGGTTATGAGGGATGGAGGTAGTCGGATCATAACTATCTTGCTGGTTGGATATGAGATTGAGAAGGGAAAACGATTGATGTGCTATGCAATCTTGCGAGAAGCCATTTGTTCATTGCGGAGAGAGCTCGTCAAGGTGGTCCACTCGAAGGGGATCCACCTGAAGAGGAAAGAACAATACACTCATCGTGACAGGAAGGATAAGATGGATCGACTTTGGATCTCCCGAACCATCGATTGATGAGAAGGAAAGAACAAACCAAAATAAAGCTATGCGAAATAACATATTTGCATTGGTACCCTGATCTACTTGGATTTTGGGATAATAATGCCGTGCGTACAAGTTGCAAGTGAGTATAGATACCTAGCAACATGACATAGCCGTGTAGAGACTTCTGTGAAGGAGATTATCTCTACATGACCAAAGATACCTTCCTAAACTGGCAAGATGAAATAATTTACTGATTATTTGATATCAGAACTCGGGAGATCAACGGTCAACGGAGGTTTGAAGGCTTATTAACAACCGACGTTTTCGAATTTATATCAAACAGGCTTGGTCAAATCAGGAATAAAGCACTGGTTAGTGAGGTAGAGATATAGTGAAATAAATCATGATCGCACGGAAGAACGATAAAGATAGTATGGGAGATCGAGTTTGTGGTAGTTGATTTTTCACAAAGACAAATAATAAGGCGATCTGAATGCATGTCAGTGGTGGTGCATTGCTAGGTAATTAGGTACTAGGTAGCTAGCTCATAGTAATCAATGGTATGGATGGAAGAAGTGGTACCTGAATAATTACTACCTGAGTATTTAACCTCGGGTGGCTTAAGGCGGCATGCAATGCATATGAACTGCAGGACCATAATAAGGAGCAGTCCTTTTGATGCGAGGAAGAGGTAGATTTGGATGAATGTCATTTTTATATATGAGATACCGGTGGTAGACTGACTACTGGATATTATCGTTATCAGGACATCTCACAACCATCTCCAGAACATCTCAAATGACTAATCAGAAAGAGAATTGTGCTGGCAAGATTTCCTTGATATGTGATCAACTAGATGATGTATTCATACCTGTTCATACACCTAGGTATACATACACTGATACATATACATCTATATACATCTATATACATCTATATACATCTATATACATCTATATACATCTATATACATCTATATACATCTATATACATCTATATACATCTATATACATCTATATACATCTATATACATCTATATACATCTATATACATCTATACATCTATACATCTATACATACACCCATATATATCTACATAACACATTCAACCACTACTACAGACTTATACCCATCTTCCCAAGAAGTGACTACGATGTCTCTGATTTGAATGATGAATGCTCCCGTCTGTTCAAATCACAATGCATGCCTCCTACCTACCTCCCTAGTATCTTCATAAGCCATACGTATAAAATATACTGAATCTATGCAACTACCACCTGGCATCTCCTAAAGTCTCCGTGTATTATTATTGTCTGCATTATTGTATATCGTATGAGAGAACACAGTAGCCAAATATAGCCTTTCCCTCATGATTATCCATCCCTCAGCCTCTCTCACTCCATCCACACATATCCATATGTCCATATGTCCACACGAATATCTATACGAATATCCATACGATTGTCCATACAAAGTCCTTTCTCCTCTGTCAACTTCTTTCCCTCGAACCCGAACCTTCGACAGCAGCAGTAGTCATCTTGGAATCAATGGAACACCAGAAGATCTTTCGAGCTCTTCATTTCGTTTGTAATTAAATATTAGTCTTCACTACTCACTCTCAAGTCCCAATCCGGATGAAGATTGGATTTAATATAACCATTCAATCATTCTAATTTTCCGAATCTCAGCCGTCCGAAAAGAGTGAGTTCAATGAAAAACGAGAGCAGCATACTATGTATATCGCATGTATATCACATCACATCATGTTGTATTACTCCTCCTAGTATTATTATTATTATTATTTGCCTACAATATTCTTATGATTGTTTCCTCATGATCAATCCTCCGTAGCTGGCCTTCTCCGTTATTATTACTATCTTTGGATCACCCCAGTAAAATAAAACACCAAGAATCTTAAAATCAGACCTACATACCCGGACACGATACATACCTACACCAAAGCCACAATAGCGTACGCAGATCAAGCAGCATTTTGACTTGTCTGTCGTACGGATACATATCCATTCAATTCCAGATTCCAACCAAAAAAAAAAAAAAAAAAAAAAAGATCAAGACTACCAAGACGCACTCATATTCGATTCATTCGTTACTTATTCTTTTCTGCGGGGGGAATTGAATTATACCCTTTACATTTCTATTTCTTATTTCGCTCGCTCAATTCACATCCTGCCTCTCTTTCCAGTTTCCAGTTTCCATTTTCCATTTCCCATTTGCCATTTCGACCTACTCGTACCATCCGCTAGAACAGCCAGGACCGACCTTGATAAGATTAGCATTGGGATGATATAGTCTAGGATCAATTTCGCTGCTTGACGGCCATTTTACCACGCTACTGTTTGGTAAACTCCTCACAACGACGAAATAGGGCCATTATGGAGAACGATTTATCCCTATCCCAATCCTTAGGTGGTTTGCGGATAGCTAATCCGGATGATGCATCGTCTGGTACATCAACTCTAGAAACTTCAAATGATCGCAATCACGAACATACCAATTACGATTCTACATTTATGCCACACCAAGCCGCGGATTCGACCCCTTCGGAATCCAAGGACGCGCGGAAAACCCCAGATTCCCAAACGCAATCAAAACGACATTCCATCTTTAATATCCTCCGACGTGGCTCACCTACCGACCCTTCTTCGAACTCGACGTCCACCCCCGAATTTCCACAAACTTCAGATCCGAAACGCCCGAGTTCACGCTCGGCATCGAGTAGTGGTGAATCTACAAAAGTGCAGGCGCAACAAGAGCCTCTGCCAAGACCCGTTGCAGCGAAGCCCTATCGACAATCAATGCCCATGAATCATCAATCTCAACAACAACAAGCATTTCCCCCATATCAACCACATCCAATGCAGAACGGAAATCGAGCATATCCTCCTCCCGGAGCCACTCGACCAATCTCAGGTGTCTACGCAGCGCAGCCTCCTCCAAACGCAATTCCAAATAGAGATCACGGATCATATAGAGTAAGAAGCGAATCTTCGCAATCTTCAGTACACGGGGGAATACCGTCGAGGAGTGATTCGAGGTCGGCAGCCACAGCAATGCAGGCAGGAGTGCCCTCGAGAGAAGCGAGTCATAGGGAACGATCTTACAATAACGGCCTTAACATGCCACCGGGTAACGGGCCTGTGCCACCAAGGCGAACTTCGAGAGGAGTGGGCGGAGGCTACGATAACCCGGCACATTCCATGGCTGCTGCTAATACACATTACGACACCGAAGGAAACGTGGTCACCGCTGAGGAGTGGAAAGTTAGAGGTGCCGCAGTCGGTGTTCGTGAGGAGGTTGATGCGGATGGAAAAGTACACTTGAAGCAAGTAAGGAAGGGAGTGCAAGATTTTGTCTTTGGGCGAACTTTAGGAGAGGGCTCATACAGTACTGTGTTATTCGCAACCGACCGTCAGACACTAATAGACCATGCCGTGAAGATCTTGGATAAGAAGCATATAATTAAGGAGAAAAAGATCAAATATGTGAATATAGAGAAAGACACTTTGAATCGGTTATCAGACCACCCAGGTAAGCAAGATGCCACCGGCTGACTTGTAAAAGAGTGCCATCCGGGTATCTCTTTCTTGTTATCCACAGATCCCATCACAGCGCCATTTTATTCTGACATTTTCACATAGGCATCATTCGATTATTCTTCACCTTCCAAGATAGCGCATGTTTATACTACGTCCTCGAGTACGCTAGCGGCGGAGAATTGTTGGGAGTATTGAAAAAGATTGGATCATTTGATGTGGAGTGTACAAGATTCTACGGCGCTCAACTTCTTGAGGCAATAGACTGTATGCACCAGAAGGGCGTGATACACCGAGATCTGAAACCAGAAAACGTTCTATTGGATGATAAAATGCACATTAAGATCACGGACTTTGGAACTGCTAAATTACTCCCCGCTCCTGGCTTATCGAAGCCATATGACATAACTAGCAACAGCGAAGATGAATCGACAAGAGCAAGTTCTTTTGTTGGGACAGCAGAGTACGTCAGCCCTGAATTGTTGACGGATAAAAATGCTTGCAAAGCTAGTGATTTATGGGCGTACGGGTGTATTATATACCAGCTCTTGGCTGGACGACCTCCATTCAAAGCTGCGAATGAATACTTAACCTTTCAAAAGATTGTCAGTTTGGAGTATGAGTTTCCCCCAGGATTCCCCCCTGCTGCTAGAGATCTTGTCGAAAGGCTCCTTATTCTTGACCCACAGAGAAGATTATCGATCGAGCACATCAAAAACCATGAATTTTTTGATGGAGTTAGATTCAGTCGCGAACTGTGGAAGGTTAAAGCCCCCAGATTAAAGCCGTATGTTCCACCGGCACAAGAACCTCAATTGATCATGCTCAACAATACATTTTCGACCACACCGCCAGCATCACGAGTACCACCGCAACCTACTCCATCAAACGGCAACTCAAGGCCACAACCCAGGATAATCACTGAACTTCCTCCACCAAGTCAGCTGGATATTGAATGGTCGCCCGTATTGACACGGAACAATGAACGCATCTTGAAATTGGGAAACTTAATGGTTCTATCGTCGCCGTTACCACATAGTCCCAACTCAAGGAATGGTGAAGAGGTTCCCGAAAAGAAAGGCGGATTTGCTAGATTTTTTGGAGGTTCAACGACCAAGAAAAGAGCAAGGCTTGTGATGGTGACATCAAGTGCGAGAATTATTCTTGCTGCTGCGGGAGGCGACGAGAAGAAAACTAAAACAGAAATTTCCTTACTAGCTTCCGATTGCTCATGGAGAGTGCAATCTGATTCCAAAGGTCAATCTGTGTGGTGCGTGGACACAGTAAGTTATTCCAAGCCCAATAATCTATCCAATACTAATCATAAATAGCGCGGGACACATTATACATTCGAAGATACCAAGACTTCAACAACCGCCATTGATCCTTCGAAAACATCGGCACAGGAATGGATTGAAGCCATTGAGAAAGCCAAAGATATGGCTTTATCACAAAATATGGTTGGCTCTTATAACAGTGACACTGGATTTGATATGTCATCCGCCGCCACGAGTCCTACTAGCACCCTTCATGGACCAAGCATCTATCAAAATAGTTATGATCCTGGTGATCGGTCAGGTCGAAATCATTTAACCAAGAGTCAAGCTAGCCTTGGAGGAGAAGAATCCTTAGGCGACGCTAAAAAGAAGTCACATCGTTTCAGTAAACGGCAATCTAAGAACGGACTTTCAACACCCTTCTAATGGTTATCCGTGGGGCTCAAGAATAAGATTCGTCGAGTTTTCGAGTCATTTAGGGTGGGAAAGCGTTTGGACCTAGGTTCCGAGACTTCCGCGACACGGCAATTCTAGAAAAACACGAGTCCATAAATTTATCCCATTTGTCACACATCAAATGATGTATTTTCCAATCATTGTCCATTTATCGATCGGCATTTGCTAGCGTGGCGCAAGGTCTCGGGATTTTTTACTTGGTTGGTGCATCTAAAGTGCAGCATTTGATAGCCCTTTCTTTCTCGGTTTCATGGAGCTGGAAGCAATTTATCACGACTTGACATGAATTTCTGTTACTTTTACTTTTCTTCGTAGCCATAACTCTCAGCTGCTACATTACTCTCTCAACTTTCGCCTTCAAACTCGCCGTGCATCCATCACTCATTTCTTTGCCACGATTTGTCGAGACGGAGAATAACCCAATGGTCTTTATATATTTGCATCTGTGAAGCAAATGTAATTAAGACTTAGGTATTTTGAAGAGTTTTCTCTCTTCCTTTTTGAGCGTTATCACATCTCAGCTTTTTTGTACACGGCGGATCTTTGATTTCGACGTATTCCATCCTACTTCTTTTCTTTTGTTACAAGTGGCAGCTCGTGTTTGAGAATCATGAAAGATGGACCGGAGAGAGGTTTTTTTTTAATAATTATATTCGCTACCTACTAGGTACTTATTAGCTTGCTGGAATACAATGGATATGGACAGATGGGCAGTACTTTTTTCTTTTTTGGTATCTGTTGGGATTTGAAAATTCGAAATGCGGGATTGGGAATCGATCGCGTTTTAGGGAATTTTTTCATATTGGGATTTAGTAGAGAGATGGGATGGGGTGGGATGGTAGGATGTTTGATTGATGTGTTGATTGAGTTTTAGAGAGGCGTGAAAGGGGGAAGGGGAAGGGGAAGATAGAAGAGAATGGAGGGGTTGGAAGAGGGGAAGAGGAAAAAGAAAGAGGAAAGCCAAGATAGGATGGGATGGGATGGTAGAATGGATGGATGGAGTAGTATGGCGTGGTTTATTAGTACGGAGTAAGATCTTGGAGAAAGAAGATAAATGCAAAATGCAAAATGCATATATAAATGCATCTGTAAATCGAATACAGATATAAGAAAGACTTTTGAGAAGAACAAAAATAAATTGAGAAGAGTGGCGTAGACAGAGTAGATGAGATGAGATGAGATGAGATGAATTGAGAAGAGTTGTAATGTGATGTAATAGAAAAGGATAGAGAAGAGAAAAGGAGAGAGGAGAGAAGATGAGATGAGATGAGAAATTATTCAATCAATTGATGTGTGTATTATTTAGAGATTTCTATGATCTTTCTTTTTCTTTTTGAAATGTGTATATGTGTATGTGTATGTGTGTGTGTATATAATAATTCATTTCTCAATTCATTTCTCATTTCTTATTTTCTCTTTTTGAAGGGGGGAGGGGACTGGGGAGGGGACTGGAGGGGAGTAGAGGGAGTGAGGGGCGCGAGGAATAGGTAGGTAGGTAAGTAGATAGGTAGATAGATATTTAAATAAATAAATAAATAAATAAATAAATAAATAAATAAATAAATAAATAAATAAATAAATAAATAAATAAATAAATAAATAAATAAATAAATAAATAAATAAATAAATAAATAGATAGATAAATAGATAAATAGATAAATAAATATATTCATTAGATATATTAGATCTATATGTCCTAATAAGTCTTACATGCTATATAATCTTACTTTATACTATGTATATAGTTGGAATATCTAATTAGAATATAAATTTTTCATAATTAGTTATATATAGATGATAGATACATACTCATTTGATATTCTTCGATTTACATCAATTTGATTTGCCCTCTAATAGGTTAGGAATGTTGGGTAGGGATGGGGGTTTCTTTGGGATGTGAGGTTTAACATTATCTCGTCTTGTCGACACCATGCTTTTTTTCAGGGATAGCATCTCATCACTTTATATTACTTTATATCAATGATATTAGCAATAGCAATAGTAATAGCAATAGCAATAGCTAATCATTCAATTTTCATCCCATCTAAACCCCTCATCCTCATCCTTCTCATTCACAGTAACCCCCAACCACACCCCTCACAAATCCTTCTTTACAAATTCCTCAAACTCCGACTTGTACTCCTCCCTCCACCTACTCAACGGCAATCTCCCATTTACCACATCCCCCGCTCCCCACGCCATCCTCTTGCGATCCATCTCCTCACTCACATCCCCATCCGGACAAACAATATAGAACTTCCCTTCTCCCATCTTCTCCTGCAAATACTCCGTCACCTGATCCGCGGACCATGCTCCCTTGGGTTTCTTCTCCAATCCCGCTTTCTCTACCTTGTCTGCATTCACGATAAAAGGCGAGCCGCTCCCTGTCAGGCCGGTGTAAGTCCACCCTGGCACGAGGAGATGAACACCTACATTCTTCTTCTCGCGCAAATCGTAGGATAGATGTTCGGCAAGCGTTTTGACAGCGGCTTTCGAGGCGTTGTAAGCGGGGTTTCCAGGGGGGTTGGTAATTCCTTGTTTGGAACCGGTGATGATGATAGAGGAGGGGTTGGTGTGGGATGTTATGGAGGGGAGGAGGGTATTGATGCCGTTTATGACACCGAAGAGGTTTACGGAGAGGATTTTACTGAAGTATGAGGTGGAAGAGGGGGTGGCGAAGGAGCCGCGGGTGGAAAAGCCTGCGTTGAGGAAGAGGATGTGGAGGGTTCCTGGGAGCGGTTAGTTCATTTGCTTAATTATTTTTCTGTTTCCCCGTTCTATTCTTCGATTCAATGAATAGGTAGAAACTCATGTATCCATTATCCAGAATCAAAAACAACCCCCCCCACCAAGAAAAGTTAGAAACATACCATCAAAATCCCCCTCCACAACATCCTTAACACTTTCCCACTCCTCCTCAACTCCAACATCAATATTCAACCCTACCACCTGTCCCTCTCCATTCAACTGACTCAAATACGTCTGCGCAGCCCCCAAATTATCTCCATTATTATCAACCAAAATAACATTCAATCCCGCCTTTACACATTTTTCCGCAAAACTAAATCCGATTCCTGAGGCGCCGCCCGTGATCAAAGCTGTACTGCCTGGGTTCAAGGAATGGACGGGTGACATTTTTGCGGATGTTTTTGTATTTTTGTTCGAACGTGATGGTTTTGTATGGAACGATTTCGTAAATCGGGAATGGGTATGAGAAAAATGAGAAAAGTTGTTGGATCCCGTGATACGCTGTTGGTGTGGTAAAAGACCCGAGTTCGAGATACAAGACGAAGGAGAACTGTGAAGCTTTACTTGCAGAAGAGATATTGAACGATGGGTTTGTGAGGAATAGAATCTTGATCTTGAGGTTTGGAGTATAGTTTGGAGAGGGAATGAACTCTTCATTTGTATGATTGACAAGCTTTATAGAAGAAACAGAGGAAGGAGGGGAAGGATTTGTTGTTACTTTCTAAAGCGCTTCGAGGAATGAGGGGTTAATGGAGCTCAGCTCGTCTGCATCGTGACGTATCACCTTATAAATTCGAACGAAAGCAAAACACATCTTTCCTATTATGGAATAAGCTTTAGATGTACGAGATGATTAGATGAATACTGTCAAGTGTGCAGATTCTTTGCATCTGGAAATAGGATATAGGAGATAACCTTAAATTCAGAAAGGCTTGATGTATACTCGGTGTGAATGGACAACAGACTCGAGAGAGACTGAAATTTAGTGAGTTTGCTTCCACTACATAAGTCCTAATCCTCAATGTTGTCTTCTGGATGGGAGCTAAGCTATGTACAGAAAGAAGCAATTAGTAAATAGAGACTACAATAGACAAACCAAACGCCCTCGTCAGATCTGCCTAGCTACATAGGTAGGATCGTTTATTTTGACTGGTATTCAATCGTACTGTACCAACACCAAATTTGAGCGAGCAAATATCAATTCAATTAACCCAGTGTTATCTTATCGCCGAACAGCTCCGTATCTCCTTCAAGCACCAAGGTGTCAGTATCAGGTGCTAATAAGTCATTGCCTTGAAAGTGTCATTCATGCTAATACTCGTTCTTCGTTTTGATCTCATCTCGCGTCTCATCGCCTATTTCTAGGAATCCCCTATTTATCCATACAATAATTATTACACACAAACAGAAGATCATTCCATCCATTCCACCGAATCAATTCCTAACTCCCTCCAAATTATCTTGATATCATGAATGAAAACCGATCTTCAATCTTAATCCCATACCTTACTAGTCTATCTACCTCCAGAAAACCTGCTTCAAGATTCTAACCCGTAGTCCTGACTTTTCCAGTACTAATCATCAAAGAGGCAAGTTCCTTTACATTGGTACTTCCCCAAACACCATCTGCACCCCCCTTTCTCCATTCATCGCTTGTAGCATCCTCTCCACCGCCTCTCATTCCATCACCAGCAATGATTTCCAAATCTCTCTTTTGCGAACTGATCCATTTTCTAATAAATTCTGTAGGATTTTTCGAAAGTGCATCAAAGAATGAGTGTTTTGATTTGGAATTAGCAATGGCTTGGACCATAACCGCTAGTTGTTTGTCTAATGTTGCGAGCTCAAGAAGATTGGCAGCATAAGCGGGGTTTCTGGTGGCAGCTTCGAGAGCAGCTTTCAAAGGATCTTCAACTGTTACTTGCACGTCATAGATCGTTGGTTGAGGGTTTTCGTGGAACTCTTTGTCTACACGGATAGTGTAATGGAGACGAACTGGCTGGAGAATTGTAGTATGTGATATAATGGCATCACCAAGCTGGGGCCAATATCCTTTTTCTCGACCTGGGAAAAGCTGTATAGTGTTAGTGTGGATGATCGGAAAAAGTCTAGTAAGCAACATACTGGTCTGAGTCTCTCGTCAAGCTCAAAGGTTCTCTTTTCATCATCGTCCGCAAGTCCCATGGCTTTGATATAACTCCAAATACCCATTGTGACTTCTTCACGAGTACCAACATTAGTATCTAAGATAGCTGCGAGAACTGGACTTAATTGAAATCTTTCGGGTGTTTCATCGCGGACCAGGTTGATGACAATATTGCAATTTTCGTCGCCTGACCTCTTGAATTCTAATTGGTCAAAGTCTGCAGCTGCTGGAAGACCATTGGCATTTGGCGCAACACTAGGTTTCTTCCACTCCACACTCTGATCTGCTCCGTCTTTGGTTCGTTGATTTCGATCAAAGTCGACTGTCATAGATTTAAAGAAATGTGAAAATTTATAAAGTCGTCCCGGAGGTCTCGTCTTCTTCTTCTTGTCCACATCCATGGAATCGGCTCCCGCTTCCGCTTCCTCATCCTCGTCGTCGCTATCATCACTTTCCTCCTCATCATCATCCAATAATCTTCCCTCAATCTTAACCCGAAATGAAGAGTCCATATTGGTGCTAAAATCAAAAGCATCGACATCCAGTGTATTATCCGATTGCCAAGGTTGATCTTCCACAGTATTACTGATCCAAAGTCTTAACGTTCGATGTCTCTGTAAATAATCAGCCCTGCCCAGACTGCCCATACTCTTGATAACAAACCTTAACATTCCTATCCACACTTTCTCGGATGTCCAGTCTCTTCCTAGTCATTGTCGCATCCAATCTTCTTTCAATGTCTCTCAACTCTCTGTATCTCTGCACGCCATCCCCAATAATCACATCCTCTACTCCATCTGGAATGTTTTTATCCGTTGGTTCGCTTGCTCTCTTTTTCGCCGCTTCCTTTTGTTTGAGGATAAGCTGCTGCTGCTGTTGATATTGTTGGGCCGACATTTGTTCTCTAGTTTGTGCCGCGGCCGCAGGTGCTACAATTGCGCATTAGCTCAGTTCAAGATAATAAATTTATAAACAAGAGGATATGTTTTCAACAACGCAGGGCAAAGTTTGACTCGATGGATAGCAGGCTGAGAAGAAAGATATATTGTTTGAAAAAGAGGAATCGTTAATAGGGAAAATCAACGTTTAATATGAGATAACTGAGCGCAATATTTATTTTGAGCATGTACATACCTATACCTCTTCTATTACCACCACCGTGAGACGCCCGTGAAGGTGTCCCTTGTTGATAGGAACGGTATTGCGCCTGCATCTTGAAGACTACAGATGCGAATTGGCGCTTGGGGAAAGTTCAATGATTGGGGCCAGATAATAATCTAAATTTGGAATTTGCGACCTTTCAGGTTCTTTCCCGGTGAAACTGTTGATGCAGAAATTGTGATTTGTTTCGTTGGACACTCACGGAAGTCAACTTTGATTAATAGTTACAATTACTTCTCAGCCTTTCGCGTTCAAACGCGACGGCCACTAGTCTGGATTTGGCTTAGGTAAGCGATGTCAATTCACCTCAAGTACATGCATCTATCAGCCTTTTCTTTCTCCATGACAGAATTCAACTATCGTATCACTAGACAATTGATTTGAATATTGATTGTATCTGATTTCTTTTCTTATTTGAGACTTCATGATCTATCTTTGAAATTAATAGCACCACAATTGTAAAAACGCCTGTGCTGTGTACAATGATTGCCGCCAATCCATTCATTCATTCATTCATTCAAAACCTAATGCTCCCAACTCCGATTATGCTCATGTCGTATCCAGCAATCAATGCCCACCCATATGTCTCGTTTCATCAATGTCTATCGACTCCTCTCTAGCTTCTTCCATCATCTCCTCCATTTAACGACCCATTAAAAGTGCAGGCTTTTGAGCCGGCTCAACAGGTTGTGGTGGCATTCTCTCTATCTGCTTGATCAAGAACTCTCTCTCATCAATGAATTGCTCATCATCTGTACGATCTTCTAAGAAATGTTTTAAGAAATTCAATAACCTTTCCCGGTTGTTGAGCAGTATCCTCTGTACAGCCATGGATTTATGTGGGTTTGCCACAAAGACTTTGAAGACATGGAATCCTTCATATTGTACCATCTTCCTCTCATCCCGAAGAAGATTCATGCATATCTTTAAATGTTCTCCTCGGTCAACATATGCGGTCATGACAGCATAATTGGCTCGATCCAGAAGAATCTCACCGAGAAGTTTTATGGACTGCCTTTTGGTAACATAACTTGCTGATTGGACTAGAATATTGTTGTACTTGTCAAAAAACATATCGAAATTGGTTGCCAAATATTGTGCTACAATTTGTTTGTGCTTGGTCAACAGTTCCTGTACCTGCATTAGCTTTATTCTTTCCAAAATGAATGCATTGCCTACCCTAAAAGTTGTGAAAGCATCTGCTCCAACCTCGAATGATCCTTGGTCAATCCAATTGAAGAATTTCCAGAAGACTCCCTCTCCAGTCTGTTTGATTTCGGGTTGTATAGCAGTCAAGCCTTTGGTGCTAGCATCTCCCTCCTTGATATCGTTGTACAAAATGATTGCCGCTGCAGCATCACTCTTTAGAACCTCTCGTAGAACTGTACCAGCAGGTGTAGCACTTTCTTTATGTTCGTAACCATTGCATAGTTCAACCAGTACTTCCGGTCTATTATTTATAACATAACTAAGCGCCATAGGTTCACTCTTCGGTGACGCTGTTGCGGGTCGGAACCGTAGGACATAAGAGAATATAACCTGGGCATCTTTTCTCGATTCGAAGGGAAGACGATACAAATTAACGGCGAGGAGGTAAAGTAGATCTTCCTGGATCATTCCGGTTACCAGCTGATGTACTTGCTCGGGGGTGCTTTCTATTTCTGAGAGGTGATCAGTAATTTGCAGCAAGGCAAGTCAAGTCATAAATGAACAAATCAACCAACCTTGTGTTCCTTGTAGAATGAATTTCATTTGAGATAGAGCTTTTGCCAGCTCTTCGGCCTGTCGAATAGTCAGTTCATCCATAATTCACTGCTGACTGCAATGCGCCAAAAAATATATATACCTTCACAGCACCTCCAGGGCCATCGAGCTTCAATATCAAGTCCCTGGCCTGCTTCGATAGATCCACCGTATTGGGACGCGGCTTTCGCCCGAATAGAAAGGACATGTTTTGTACTTGAGGTCAAATTGTTTGCGATTATCTTGAGCTTCTCTTCTTGTGTTTACGGTGGCTCGATCAAAATCCGATGTGTTGGCATTCAACAAGGATTTTCCGAATAACTTGTGAAATTGGCATGAACATGTATGAGATCATCTGTCAATATCGTGACATTTTTAATATGTAGTTGAACCGTTTTTGAAAGATGTATGCAATCATAATATGATTTCATCCTAGGACCTTCCTTCCACTTTCCATCGAACCTTGACCTTACCAGTATCTATTGATATTTAGGAGTTTGCCCGAAGTTTAAGCGAACCATCCTGGTTTATTTCCCCAGCAACGTTGACGATGGGATGGATGTTCATTGTGGAAGTCTTTGGTTTTTGATAGATGAAGTTTATATTGCATAGTTTTCTTTCAATCATCAATCTGCTATGGAGATCAACGATGGTACATTCATATTATGCTGTTATGGGTGCATATACAACAGTTCTTAATTTGATACCTGTCCATCTTCTTCACTCTACGATATCTGATGCATTCCCGAGTAGTTTCCTATCCTCGACTCTTATCATGAAAAAACACGTGCTGATAGTGAATTGAAGAAAAAAAATCCTTAATCTCTTTACCAGAATCTCCGTTGCTATTGTTCTCTGACAAAAAAGTGAGAATACATCATAAAATCTTATAAAATGTCTGCCCAGGTTCCAGACATCGAGAAGTATGCACCATCAGATTCTGGTAGTTCTGAGGCATCTGATATCCTTGATTTGAAAGATGATGAGGGATGGGAAGATGCTGAGCCAGAAGAAGAAGAACAAAACCAATTTGTATCATTGTTAGATGATGAAGTTTTCTCCGATATGATTGCTATGATTGAACATTGCAAGGAGAAATATGGCTTTGATTTCTTAGAAGTCAGACAAAAGTTGGGCCTAGACTTCTATGGCAGTATCAAACTTACCAATTACCTAAGATCTAAGACTCAAAGTGGTGAGAAGCCTTCTCAAAATATTTCCCAGGCCGACTTGGAAGATGAGAAATACCTCAAGCCAGTTTTGGAGGACGATGCTTTTCTTTTTTGCCTTGATGATCTTCCTGATATCATCGAACAAAATGAAGGCGCAGGAAATGGCAAGGAAGTCGAATCCGGACCCCTCGTCACTCGTGTATCTGAGTTAGAAGAGGAGCTCAGAAGAATTCAATCTCAATTTGAAAATTACAGAAACACTGTCAATGAAACTCTGGATGAACGTTGGAACAAGTCCGCGGGACCTTCTGAAGCCAAAAAGGAGGAGAAGCGAGATGATGATAGCCAATATTTTACTTCTTATTCATACAATGGTCAGATATCTGCCCACCTTTCATTCCATACTGCCTAACTAACGTCTTACAGATATCCATGAGACCATGTTGAAAGATACTGTTCGTACCGATGCCTATCGTGACTTCATCTACAACAACAAGTCTCTTTTTGCCGGAAAGACTGTTTTGGATGTAGGTTGTGGCACAGGTATTCTTAGTATGTTCTGTGCCAAAGCTGGTGCAGCTCAAGTGATTGGTGTCGATAATTCGGACATCATTGAGAAAGCCCGCGAGAACATTTTCAACAACGGCTTCGCAGATAAAATTACTTTACTCAAGGGTAAAGTTGAGGAAGTCAATCTCCCTGTTGAACACGTCGACATTATCGTTAGTGAATGGATGGGTTATTGCTTGCTATATGAAGCTATGCTCGACAGTGTCATTTGGGCTCGAGACAAGTACTTGAAGCCTGATGGATTAATGGTTCCAAGTCACATGAACATGTGGGTTGCTCCCGTTGCGGATCCAGATTACGTCGCCGATCACATAGATTTCTGGAGAGATGTTTATGGATTCGATATGAAAGCAATGCAAGCTGGAATTCACGACGATACGCAAGTCCTCGATATGCCAGCTAGTACCATCTGTGGCGAACCCTTCCCATTCTTGCAATTAAGTCTGCACACAACCACGGTCAAAGATCTTACTTTCAAGAGAAAATGGGAGTCGAAGCTCACTCAGGATGTCGACACATTGGATGGCTTCATGATTTGGTTTGACAGCTTCTTCATGCCCTCACGAAAAGACGAGGTTCCTGAGAATGCGAAGGCTGAGGAATGGGCCAAGCAGGAGAAAAAAGGAATTGCATTTACAACAGGTCCAAAAGCTAAGGTAACACATTGGAAACAAGGTGTGTTGCTCATCGATACTGCCAAATATCAACCAAAGGAACATAAGGCAGGTGAGCAGATCAGTGGAGAGTTAGAGTATCTAGTTGCCGACGATTATTCAAGAGCTCTAACTATTGGCATGGACTGGAAGTTCGATGGTGAGGAGGCTGCCAAATCTCAAACATGGAAGATGAGATAAACTGCCTGGTTGGTAGATGAAATGGTAAAATGGGATGATTTGCTGAACTTAAGAGTACCATGAAACCCTTGGCAGTAGGATAAAGATTGTCAGTTCCGCTGAGGTTGGCCTTGCAAGAATAGCTCTCGCTGGAGTAGCAAGTCCATACTTTTGGGAAGTATTGAGTATGCTCGTAGTTCAAATAAAGTAGATCTCCACAACCATTTCCCATATTATATGCTATTTGTGTGACCTAGAGATTTCGATACCCCGAATATGAATGAATTCTAGCTAATACTTGCAAGTTCTTCTTTTCAAGAACCTTCACTTGAAATTTCTTGGTGTATTTATATTGATAAATCATTATTTCCATTGTCCATTATCTATCCGGATTGGAGATTTTTATAATCATCAATCCTTCACTCTCTTTCGGAGATATCTTGGAGATAAGCTCGGGAGATAATCTGCCTCTACGTAAGCAAAAAAACAGGCGGGAATTGACCACCATTCGAAAGACCTTCAACAACTAGGATCTCTTTTCGATATAATATTAAATAATAACAACACTTGATCTCAATACAAAGAAGACTCAAATTTTCGTTTTCTTTTTTCAAATTTCAATATTTAGTTTGAAATGAATTTATAATCTATTAAAAAGACTTTTGAAAGAGTACTCAATTTCCGCCTGTTTTTTCGCTTACGTAGAGTCTGCATGACGAAATATGATCCCTACCTTGTTGTAATCGCGAATCCCGACATTGGTCAGCGATAGGCATCGACCATAACCTTTTCTACTAATTGTTTGCACTCACTACCAACCGACCGATGATGGCTATATCATTCATTTCCGGCTAGTGTGATATTCAGACGGCAGCTATATCGCTTCCATGTACATATATATATCTTTATTGACTGATTCAATTCCTCAAGGTTCTCGACCGACCCCACAACAGCAATGGCGCCCGATAGAGGCACAACACAGTCTCCGGACTACCAATCAATCTCCACTCGCACATCTGAAGACAATGACAATGCACTCCGTCGTAGACGAAGCGAACAACGAAGATTCATAGCTGCACATGCGGAAGAAGGACAGAATTTCACAGTACGAGGTATACTCGTTGGACTGGGCGTCGGATTGATAATATGTTTCTCCAATATGTATTTTGGTCTGCAGACCGGTTGGGTTTCTTCTATGGCCATGCCGGCTTCCCTGATCGGATTCGCGTTCTTCAAGACTCTGTCGAAACATCTTGATCTACCATTTACGCCGGTGGAAAATGTATTGGTACAAACGGTCGCTGGATCAATGGGGACAATGCCATTGGGTTGTGGGTTCGTGGGGGTTATGCCGGCATTGAATTATATGTTGAAGAAGGAAGAACAAGGGCCAATTTTCTTAAGTACTTGGAAACTTATTCTCTGGTCGTTGGGATTGTGCTTTTTCGGGGTGGTGTTTGCGGTTCCGTTGAGACGACAAGTTATTATTAAAGAGAAATTGAAATTTCCATCCGGTACAGCGACTGCGTTGATGATTGGCGTTTTACATGAGAAAGAGACTACTACAGGTGGACCGCCCATCTCGACTTCCGAAGACCTAGATGGGACAGATGGTATAAACGAAAGAGAGTCTAGAAATTATACAGATGAGAGTGTGGCGGATGTCGAGGAGGTGAGCAAAGCTGAAGGTAGCAGCTGGAAATCAAAGGTTAAGTTGTTAGTGATTTCATTTGGAATATCAGGATTCTATACACTTGGAACTTATTTCTTTCCCATATTGCGGAAATTACCAATTTTCGGAACAGCAATCGCGCAAAATTGGTTATGGACTTTAAATCCTTCTCTTGCATACGTCGGACAGGGAATCATTATGGGTCCAGCGACAACCACACATATGCTTCTTGGAGCTATCGTTGGCTGGGGAATACTTTCTCCTCTCGCGAAAAACAGGGGTTGGGCTCCTGGGCCAGTCAGTGATTGGGAAACAGGAAGCAAAGGCTGGATTGTTTGGATTTCGTTAGCTATAATGTTAGCGGACTCTGTAATCAGTCTTGGATACATTGCTCTAAGCCCTTTGATCAATAATAGCAGAGATTATGTTAGTGAGGCTCAACAAAAGATCAAGAGACGGGATTGGTTGGGTCTTCTTTCATTTGGAGCACCACAATCGAACACGGGATATGCGCCTATAAACAGAGAAGAATCTTCTGGTCGTAGAGAGCAAAACGTATCAACTACTAGTAACGGATCATCATTTTCCAGCAACAATCTTCAGCCAGAATTGAAAGATCTACCAGAACCCGACGCCCCTTTAGAGCATCTCGTCAATACCCGCACTGTCTGGATAGGCCTCATCCTCTCCATTGTCTTCTGCATATTTAGCATCCGCATTGTATTCGAAGGATTAATCCCCCTCTACGCAACCATCCTCTCCGTCCCAGTAGCCCTTATTCTCTCTATCATGGGTGTCCGCGCACTCGGAGAAACAGATCTCAACCCCGTCTCTGGAATCTCAAAATTAGCCCAATTATTTTTCGCTCTCATAATTCCCCAAAGCAATAAGAACTCCATCCTCATAAATCTCGTCGCCGGCGCCGTCTCCGAAGCAGGCGCTCTTCAAGCAGGCGATCTAATGCAAGATCTCAAAACTGGTCATTTGTTGGGCGCAGCTCCAAATGCACAATTTTGGGGTCAAATCATTGGGAGTGCAGTCGGTGCAGTGGTTAGTGCGCTCATCTATAAGCTTTATACAAACGTATATCAGGTTCCGGGGGATCTATTCCAGGTTCCAACGGGGTATGTGTGGATTTTCACGGCGAGATTGGTCACGGGAAAAGGATTGCCGGATATGGCTGCGCAGTGGGCGATGGGGGCAGCAGTTATTTTTACAGGAACGACGCTTTTAAGGATATGGGGCAAGGGGAAGAGGGTTTGGTGGTATGATTATGTTCCTGGGGGGATCGCGGTGGCTGTTGGTATGTTTACCTTACCTATTTCTTTTGCTTCCCCTCTTTTCTTTTCCTCTCTCCCCCAACCAATTAATAAACTAACCACCACAAAAAGGCATGTACAACACCCCCGCCTTCACGCTCGCCCGCGCAATAGGCGGCTTTATCAATCTCTACTGGCGCTCCTATCGCAAACGAGAAGAAACCCCCATCGTCGTCTTGGCAAGCGGATTGATTCTCGGAGAGGGCGTGGTCAGTATCGTTAACTTGGGGTTGGCGAGCGCGGGGGTGCCGCACTTGTGAGGAGGCGAGAACGGAGAGCAAGGAGGAGAGTGGTGTATAGGTTTCATTTGGTTTGAATTCTTTTGGTTGGCTTTTTTTAGGCTGGGTTCGTTGGACTTTGATGTAAATCTGAATTTGAATTTGATTATTTGGGGATGGGGATGGGGATAGATAGATAGATAGATAGGTGGTAAGGGAATAGGTATATATATACACAGGCTTATTATAGTATTTACTTGAAATGGATAATATTTCACAATCTCACAATCTAGAAGAATAGGAAAACACAGAAACAGAACAAGATCTGCCCACAAGTTATTAGCTTAGTTGATCATTTGAAATAATAAACAACTAACTTTTTATGTCACTAAGTAACTACTTGTAAGACTATATTTATATTATGCTATATACCACACTCATTACATCATTCAGAATGTTCACACATGTTACTACACTCCACTCCACTTCACAATTTGTCTGCATCAAAAAACGTACAAGTAGTTTCATTTTGCATATTTCATTTCATTTCATATTGTTGTCGGATGTGCATTTCCCATTCAATCATTTCATCTAAGTCCTTGCTTGCGCGCAACCTCTTTTAGCACTCTCTTCCCACTCCTCCACGTTCGGCCCTTCCCATCTCTACTTCTGTACTCTCCCATCCTCTCATTGACCAGCATCAATCATAAATACATATCATGTCAAATACGAATTATACATCCTCCTCCCCTCTCTCTTCTTTTCCCCCTCCTGAAAAATGTACACGTCATTTATTTTCATCCCGCCCCAACGCTATGCTGTATCCTTACGCATGCTCGCTCTCACATCACGTATCTCAGCCACCAGCTCATCTTATCCTTCCTAATCAACACATCCCTTCCCATCATTGTCTGGCTTCTTACTCAAGAAGCCAAACCTAATATACACAACTCAATCACTCATACATCGCATTTCTTTCCTTCTTTGCAATCACCCAACCCGCAGCTGCAATTTCAGATGCACATTAATCAAACGTGGACCATCCAACCGCCTTAAAAGTCCGCGCTCATCTTCAAAAATCACGGTCTTCCATCAGATGAGAAAAGAGTGTCGAATGCTCCCCTTCTAGAGAACCATTCCCATCAGTCCCTCATCTATGAAGTCCCAAAGCTTACATTCCACATGCATCCGTCCGTTTCGGCATGTCCACATAATAAAATAAACAGAAGTTTATCGTCCACCCCCTCCTGCTCTCTTTTCCTCAAAAATGACAAAAAAAAAAACTCGTACATAGTACGGTATTACTCCAAAACAAAACTCCCGCTCCCATTTATGAAATCAAAGGGTATGCTATGCGCCACCCTGTATATGTGCGTAAAACCTCTAATCGCCAAAATCTCATGTTCCAGTCATGACGTGAAAGAAGGAATTTTTGTAAGAAAAACTGGAAAGAAAATATAGTAGAAAATTATTATTTGGATTAAGATGATGCAGGTCCACCTTACCGATCCGATCATTCTGTTGACTCGGGCACTTCAGAATTATTCGTGGTTTCTGTGGTTGATTCTTCAAGCTTTGTGGGATCAGGCGATGGTTCCGCAGTACCTGAGATATCAACCTTTTCAAGATTGCTTTCGGTAGTGGGTTCAGAATCAACACCAGCTGATGCATCATTGGCAGTTTCAGGCTTAGTAGTCTCTCCAGTATTCTCTCCAGGAGAGTTATCGACGGCTGGTGTGTCACCTTCGGTACTAACATCCGTCACAGGTCTTTCATCAGCAGTCGAAAGATTGTATTGAGGTCCCACATCAATATCGACCGTAGCATTGAGAGCCTCGTTAGTAGCATCCAGCCTTTCATCGTATATCAATGGCCGCTTTGTGTCTCCCCTCGGAGTTGTAGAGCCAGTGTCACTGCCAAGTGAATCCTTATCAGGTTGAAGAGGTTCTGGTCCTTTCTGAGGGGGGTTCTGTACTGGCGATTCGTTGGAGGGTGATGTTGAGGATTGCAATGCTGACGGTTGCATTTTATGAAACCAACCTCCGCGCTCCCATTTTCCTGGTTGGTACAAGCACGAATCTCGAACTTTACTATCAACAATGCCTTTGAGTAAAACGTTCAGCCGTTTGAAGTCGATGGGCTTCAATACCCAGCCGTCAAAGCCAGCATCGATATATGTTTGCCGTTCACGCTCAACAAGAGAAGCTGATACGGCAAAAATAGGTACTCTTCCATTGAGCTTGGCTCGAGGCGACAGATCGAGATTAGTTTTTTCGAATGATCTGATCATCTTTGTTGAAGTAAGTCCATCGACTATCGGCATTTGCATATCCATAAGTACTACGTCAAAACGTTTATCTGCCGATGAAGTCGCTGCAGCGGATTTCTTGACATTGTCTCCGTAGGCACTTGCGCACTCTTCCCCATTTATGGTGTGGTAAACCTCATGGCCACTTTTGTCCAGTCTCTTATTGATTATACGACTATTAACGGGATCATCCTCGGCGACCAAAACCTTCAAATTCTCTGTATTTAAAGGTTTTGACTCTGTTTTGGGTGATACTTCATGCGGTGCGTCTTCGTGTGATCCCCCTTGTGAAGATGTTGATGGGATGTGAAGATTGAATTGCACCTTCGCGGCAACTGGAGGAGTATTTGTGTCGTTCGCGCTTTCCGCAAATTCGTCTGGCATCCTGACGGCTCTCACTGGTGTTTTGCTGCCAGCAACAGTTCCGCTCCCCATACTTCTTGACTCTTCCAATTTGAGACATTCATGCGTGGTGTACGAGGCCGAACGTTTCAACTTTGGGGATTGACCTGATCTCGAAGTAAGTGTAGTTTCATGCATACTATTTACTTTGTGTCGGTCTCTGCTATTAACACGCTGCAAAGGTTCTCCCTGTGTATTACCAACCGGGCCAGAGATAGCATCAATGAATCGATCCACATCACTCCTTCCGCTAGCTTTACTACTGTTATTACTTTTGTAGCTGTGCAAACTTGCAATCTCTTCTATACTGTGCTTACGAGCAAGCGAAGAAGGATCGGGAGTTGATTGTTTGAGATGTCCTGATGACTTGACAAGGGTGACCTCGCCAGGGGTACCTGCAGGAGGTGGCGTCGCGAGCGGTGGTGATACAGATGATGAACTTAAGAAAGCAGCCTTCTCTTGATTCCCGGAATTTTGTGAATCATCGTCAGGAAGGAAGAAGGGTAGCTGGATGACAAATCGTGAACCCTTTCCAACTTCTGACTTCAAACGTAGCTGGCCGTCCATATTCCTGACAATTCTAGCTACCATTGCCAGGCCAAGACCTATAGTGCGATTACCATCAATGAGAGCTTTCTCATTGCCTTCATCTTCAAACGAAGGATCGCCATCAACTTGTTCGAGATCTCGAAAAATCGTATCAAGTTTTTGATTCGACATACCGGCGCCACTGTCTTCAACAATGATTTCGATATTGACTCTATTATCAATGATTTCTTGCAACCAGATTTCAACACGAACAAAACCACTCGACGTGTGTTGCACAGCGTTTGCCGTAATATTAGCAACTGCTTGCCTAACACGCCTTTGATCTCCATGCACAAATTGTGGAACACCAGGATGCTCGACCACGGTATATTCAATGCCCTTTCGCTTCACATCGCCCTTGAACAAGTCGGTTGCCTCTCTTATAGCAGCCGGGAGGTCAAAAATCTCATCCTTGACCAGATCCATGCCTTCTTCAGTTTTCGTCAAGTCTAGTAAGTCGTTGATGACATAAATTAGTGACTTGGAGGCAGAGTGTGATTTGGCCAGGTTCTCTCTTGTTTCTTGGTCTAATGCGCCCTCGAGCGCAATCTCCAGGTAGTTAATGATTGCGTTCAAAGGAGTTCTGACTTCATGAGCCGAATTGGCCAGCAACAGTCGCGTAAGCTGACTGCTTTGTAATGCAGCTTCTTTTTGACGCCAAACCTAATATGTGTCAGTGAGAATTAACCACTTTATCATTACGTCTGTCCAATAATTCGATTTGTAATTTTGGAATAAGTGATTCTCGATGTTAAAATCATTTTAAGCATGAAAAGAGCCTTAAACATTGAAAAGGGCTGAACCATTGAAATTCGTCGGAATTGTTTAAATCTTTTCGAAATTCGAAATATTCAACCGAACTACAGTCTGGAACGTTGGGTATACTGTGCACATGATAAAAACTTACCTCGATGAACTTTCCATAAACTAGACAGAGCACAGCAGCAGTTTCCACTTGTTCCTCTGTCCATTCACGGCATTTTCCAACCACAGTCTCATTCCACGTCTTGAAACTTTTTCTCGGCTCCAGATAGCCCTCAGTGCCTTCTTTGATAAATTTTTCGTACGGGTTGCCTGCCCATTTGACACTCCTGATTTGTCCAGCGCGGAAAAATACAATGAAGTCTTCGCCCTCCGAGTTTAATGGTACCAAAAGTAAGCCCGCAATGACGTTGAATCCTGGGGGGTATCGAAGATCCGGAAAGTCTTGTTTGATATCCTGAGAGGTAACAACGGATTTTATCTTACGCATTCGCATATATTCCAGCATAGCAAGTGCCTCGTGAGATTGGTTAATCTTGCCCAATATCTTAGTCTCTCCTTTGATTGAAAGGAGGCCAAAATCAGCATCGAATAACTTCAGCAGGTCGTCAGAGGATGCTATTATGTAACCAGAAGGGTTGGCTTGTGTTGGAACTGTATTGATGAGCTTGCGAGCTTGAAGTCGTGAAGCATATGACAATCTTTCAATATTCCTTGACGCAGTATCACCTACCAGTCGGCACATCTTTCGAATAGGAAAGGAGACTCGCATTCCTTTCGGACCATAAGTATGACAAGCAATCAAGCCCCATAACTCGCCAAACGCATTGATCGAAATAGACATTGATGATCGAACTGCCATGTTCGTCAGGTATTTAATGTGTATAGGTGACATGGCTCGCTACCGGATGTTAGTGAATATTCAACCAAGGATAGTGCTACGACCATGTGTAACTTCAAAGGCTGATGGTATAAGGACTCACAAGATAAGCATATGATAAATCAAGAGGGTTTTCAAGCTCCTCGACACCGCGGCAGACAAGTCGTGCAGTTTCTAAATCCCTATCATAAAGAAGGCGAACTTTGTTGATTTTATATAATTCTCGAGCTTGCTTAGGAATGTCGGATGCCGGAAAATTCAGTCCTTTGTAGAGATCTTTAGTTGCTCGAGGGTCAACAAGCTCAGTAACTACTCGACCATTATATGAAGCATCGAACTGGTATATCATGACACGATGGAAACCTGTCAACTCTTTGACCACACCTACAAGAGTCTTCAGGAAAAGTTCCAAGTTCGGCGCAGTGGCAAGTTGCTCTTGCACCTGGGACATGATATTAAAGACCTCCATAGCAGCGGCTTCGCCTTTGCGCTTTCGCGCGTTTCTCAAGACTCGAAGGGGTTTGCTTGTATTGACCGTACTCTCATCGAATTCCTCCTTTGTTGGATTGCTGTTGAGTGTATCCTCGGGAGGCTCGGGTGTTCTTTCCTGTTCTGGAACGAGAGGGTAAACTTGGTCATCATCGAGTTCAAACTCGCAAATGATCATTTCTGGGTTGTCAGGGTTTATGTGCATAGCTACCCAAAGCTTTTTAGATCTACGAGTTCTTGGGTGGCGAATCGAGATTGTAAAAACTTCTGGGCCATTTGAAGCAGGATCCGCCTCTTCATCGCGAATAAAATCAATATGATCAAGTAGATTTTCCTGGTACGGTCAACAAGCTGGACTCGAAAATTGGGATTCTCACAATTACTCACCTGTTGGTCCTCGCCCAAGATATCTAGAAAGCTATCCAGTCGAAAAAGCTCCTGAGGCGTATATCCAATCATGCGTTGGGAGTTTTCACTAACAAGACGAACCAAAAGTTGATTATCCTCATGCTCTGATAACGCAATCAGTAAGCCAAAGCCTTGTATGGCTCCAGGAATGTGAATGGGTTCATCCTCGCATTTCTGCAGAACCTCTCCATCACGACCGGTAATAATGGCATGTCCTTCTGCAGTCACGATGTGCTTAAATCTGGCCGTTACTAACCCTCCAAGTCCACCGTCATCGGATACAGACATATTCCCAGATATATTTCCAACCGATGATTGTTTTGCGCTGGAATCGCGCGTGTCAACAGATCTATCAGATGTATTGTCGAGGAACTGTTGCAAGCGACTGCCTCGGAACTCACTACGAGTTGTAGAGGTAGACGACTTGCGATCTGCTCTCCTGGGGTCAGCATTCGACTCCGTCTGGCCTCTTGGGCGAGGAGTTATCTTTCCATCTGAATATTTCGAACCCCTCCCACCTCCGTCTTTGCTTGCTACACTTGGGGGGCGTGGGAAATAGTCATTCATTTCACCCGAGGCCGAATTCCTAGCTGAAAATGAGGATGGGGTCTGGGTGGGATCGACACTGACGACACTTCTAATTGGAAAGACCCGATCGATGGTAGTAGATGATGGGCTACCAAGCTGCTTGTCCGAACTGGCGCTCCAAGAAGATGTTGCTTGGGCAGATGAAGCAGTATAGCCCTTGGGGATATCAGTTGGCCATAATCGTGGTTTTGTGGTTGGAGAAGCAGGAACAGGTGTAGAGCCACCTGTTGAAGTTCGCGTCCGAGATGAAGACCGAGAAGCCACTTCCATTGATTTGACTTCGTTATCCTTTGGTAATTGGGCAATTTCTTCAGGATCCGGCAGCATTGCAAGGGGCTCGTTGACCTTTATAGGTCCGCCTGTTGGGGTGACCAATTCGTATCTGCAATCCCCGTGTGATCTAATTCTGTTGATTGTATTAAAAGAAAGTGTTTGTTCGTAGCCAGCCTGTTACACCTTCATGTATTTATCTCCCTTCAGTTCGTAAATGCATCGAAATATGTTCGCACAATCGTTCGTAAGGTAGACTTTTCCTAAACCATAAGGAATGGTTGCTGTCGAATCCTTTCCCGTTCCAATAGCCCTAAGTAAAATTTCCAGGCGCAGTGAATGAGAGTAGTGAAATGAAATGGCCTTGTCGAAGTTAAACAATCAAACGATCATGCATGTATTTTTGTGTTCGATAAAGCAATGATCTTGGTAGCGATAGAGAGTGACGGGAAGAAAGATCGAGGGGTTTGCACTGATAATTTGATACGCTCGGGAAAGGAAGAGGGTATCCTGAAGTTGATTTGTTTCGCTGGGTGTGTATGGGTACAGTTGTCACTCTTTCCGCATGTCAAGGTCCAAAGGTCTGTGATGGGGTCGAATTGTAGAAGTTGTGAAGGTTCGGAATATTCGAATATTCGCGTAGGAACTGATCTGCAATACAGAGGTCAGTGGCTCGAGTGGCTCGAGAGTGGTTCAGTTGATGGATTGAGTGTGGTTGGCGAGACCGGAAGTGGCGAATGGAATGGGATCAACGAGGTAGGTATCCATGATTGAATGGATGTATGTGGGTTTTTTGGAGATTTTGGGATATTAGATAAGATCGCATTTACTTAATTTTTTTATGGGATTTTGAGACGGACTAAAACAAAACAACAAAAACGGGGCATGTTGATTGGTCGAGATTGGTATGACTTATATAATATGATAAACTCTAATCTCCACCATAAAATCTCAAAAGTTCCTTCCCCCAAGTTCTCCAATGAGGGAGGGACTTTGGTACGTGCTACCGACCTAGCATCGACCTAGGTACGTACTCCATAGGTATTGACACCAGTGCACCATCGAGACCATCTGGGTTGATGGGACTCTAATGGAGATATACAGCCCACTTTTGTACAGGAGCAGGTAATAATGCACATCGTATACCGAGTGTACTATGTGTTGTTAGTTGCATGTATGAGGTACCTGGATATTATGCATTCGTCTACTCGGCTGCCATCGGAAATCTATCCATCTACAGCTACTCATCCAAAAAGAAAGACTCAGAACTCCATAACTTACCTCCTTATTACTTCGTAGTCAGTAGTGGTATTGTCATAGACGGAGAAACAAAACACCTCTCACATGTTATTACTCACCACGAGAGAAGCCACAGAAGAAATTATTGTGGAGTATGGCCCAACCCTTCCGGATCCCAGGTTTCAAGTGGCTAGAATCATAGATGTCGATGAGGGGATCATCGTAGTCAAAAACTCTTAATGCATTCCCAATACTATGTACGATCTACAAAGATTAGCAATCCCCCTACCCTCCGTGCTCCATAGACAGGACGATTTATAGAAACTAGGAGTAGTTTCCGTTAGCTGATGCAATTCTTCATTCCCGTGTCTGAAAGAAAAGAAGAACAAGAGGAAAAAACCAGTCAGAGCAAAGTTGTGGTCCTACGATTTCGTATAGGGGCTCTTGAATTCTATTATACTTTTCGATATTTGAAATCTGATCAACTATCAGATTCTCGTATCGGAGATAGATATCTTTCGAGTAAATCATTACTCAAATCTGCAGATGTGATGGGTACCTAAGATGGGAATATAAATAAATCTGTTTTGAAGATCCTATGACCACCCCGCTTCTACATTGTTTGCTTTTCTGCAGCCTACTCCGTACAGAAGCCCTTCTGTCGATCAAAAAAAAGCAATCGTAGAAAAGTGTTTTATATATCGTAAGCTCAAGTGAAACAAACACTGGGCTACTCATCAGCCACTTACTCATCCTACCTCAAGCCACTCTATCAAGTTTCATCGAATCTTCTACCGGTATAACCTCTATCGACGAGCCGTGATGATATCACATACCGTCTCAATGATGTACGAAGGGTCATGCATAAGTCGTGATGAGTAGATTCATTTATTTCTTACAGTTTGCGTATCACAACCACGAGAAGTTTTCAGGGTCTTCTTGAGATACCGAGGGATAGGTTCAGGAGACCCCAAAAAAAGCAAAATACCGTCGCTATATTTAAGTTTTCCGGGGCAAAAAAGCATATAACCAAGTCCCCATAGGTATGGAGGCGTCCACTTCGCTTACCCCCTTCATATTTGATGATCGAGCAGTACTCGTACCTAGGTATGTGTTGTTATCTCTTTCTCAATTAAAATATTGCTATTTCCATCAAGAGCCCTCTAGGAAAATACATTCTGGTTCATACCGTTGCGGTACATCTACTCGTCTGTTCTTTACTCGCCTTTGGCTTTGATTGACTTTTAAGGGTATAAATCACCACTTTCTGGATTACTCCGCTACGCTACCACACACTACGTTCACTCCAAGGCACTAAACAATGCTATACCTAGGTATCCTTCGATCACTAATCCATCAACTTTGCTTATAATCAAAGCATCCATCTTAATTGAGACGACTCCCTACTAGGTAGACATTGTGCGGAATAGTTGGTGTGTTCGGCACGCTTAGATTCTTTCCGCTTATCATAGTGTGCTGTGGGTAGTATGAATATTCCATTCTCTTCAACAGAAACCATTTTCCCTTTCCATACGGATATTCACACTGTAACAGACCTCAAACATGACTCGCCTTCGAGGACCTCGAGGATCAATATGTATATATCTTCATCAAACTACATACTTCAGGAACATTACCTCCGTACAATTGTGAGAGAAAAAACTTTGATTATCGCTTCTGAGTCATCTCTAACACCGTGCTGTTCAAAGCACCCCTTCATCCCCCCATTCGATAGCGAAAAGACGACAATTATGATACCAAGAGTTTTATCTACGTCTCCATACACAATTATCTAACCAATTCGTTACCTTTCTACCCAAAGGTTTCGATGACGATCATATATTCTCTTCTACATCTCATATTCTCACTTAGGGCTTTCGCCACCAGAATCAGAGTTTTGCAGCATCATCGCAAACACGCTCAAGACAATATGCAAGCAATCTGATGCAGAGAGGCATGAGCATTGAGTATCCATCTACCATTCCCGCAAAGGCCAAGTACACCATTGCACATGCAAGCCTCACTGAACTAGTATATCTAGTAAGTGCACATGAGTAATAATTTCTATGCGGAAGATATTGCCGTGATTTTGACAAGGCTCACTTGTAGGTTATTTAGAAGTGGATACGAAAACGAAATTTTGGTTATTTCGAACTATAACATGATTACTCAGGTAACTACTAGAATATTTATATTTATATAGCTAACAAAATAGTTTTTGTCACTGCTTACTAGCATTTCTTATTCTCGTTCTCGTTCTCGTCTTTTTTCCCTTCCACTCTACACTATATATATGCTATGACCCCTTCATCATCTTCTCAGAAGTCTTCGAAATTGGAGCGGACACATGTTGTCCGTTTTGGCCGACTCATCGTAATCTCTCAGGTCTAGAACCGGTCCATTTCTTTAAAATCCATGCCTTAACGATATCATATGGAAATTTTTCATACACTTTGAACTCCAGTCTAGAGTTCAGCGTAGCAATTTATCGTCTACCTCAGAGACTCATTCACTACTTTATATAGTGATTCACAGATATCAGCCAACACTTCTAATTCTTCAAACTTTCATCGCTATGCTTCAGTATTTCGTGCTGTGTATTTCTATCTAGTCGTCTTCGCAATGCGAAAGGATGTAAAAAACATTATTGCCACTGCGCATATTCAGTCATCCAATATGGACTTCACATTTAAGATCTCCACGCGTGCAAAGTTGTCTATCTCAAGTAGGCTAATTTTACATGTCTTTCTTTCATCAAACTCTTGACGCGATGGTCATCTTATATCCTCATTTGACACGGTTCATGGCTATTCAGCGGAAACATTGTTTCTACTTGCATCTTCGCCTGTACCTCTTGTATCAAAACACATACATCATATTGACCAACAATCCAACATATATTTCACACAAGCGGTCTCAATCCTATCTTTTCTTTCTATCAAAAATGAACAAGTGGACTAACCGAACTCCCAAGCAAACAAGTCACTTGAGTGATCCTCCCCTCTCCCTCTTCCGCCAAATTGGGACCAAAACAAATAATCCCCAGTATCCTCTTGCTCTTTCTAAACTTCAAACCTCATTACTCCCCGAACGAAAATCAAGCTTTACTCCTTCAGTACAGAAAGAAAAATCGGTTGCTCAAGAATCTTAGAGATACCTCGCCTCGACTGAGTTTTCTTACTAAATGGACACGATGCGATATCCTCGATTGCGCTGTCATAAAACTCCATCACGGGTATTGGTATACTCTACCTTCTAATCTCGTCTATTTTTCGATTCGTTGATTAGAGGTATTAGTATCGATATCCACAGATAGGAAGAAAAGGGAGAAAAAAAGAGGAAAAGAGAAGGGACGGAATGGAATGGAATGGGAAATACAACATCATTTCTAAAATCTCAAACGAATTCTGAATAGGATTTAGATATGAATTCTTATTCAAAATCAAAATTGCAGAACGGAGGAGATGGAGAATAAAACCTTTGTGCAGAAACTGGAATGTCAAATGTTCTTTCTGGAATTTTCATACGTGCGTGGAGTGAAGTCTTGTATGGAATTTCTTTTATTTTCATTTTTGTAAGATATATCGTGATCTCAATACCAAACACAATATTATGTACACATCACATCACATCACATAGTACATACCTAGTTCATATATCAGCAATATCCCAGATCATCACGCAAACCGAATCTCAATCAAGAAATCAATAAGATAAGGAACCTATAAATATCACTCAGCCTCCCTCTCTCTTTGCTCTTCCCTCTAACCGCATATTCAGATGTGTCTCACAGCTAATTCATTATCAATCTCATCCCAATGTCGATTCCACCCTCACCACCACGTATTAATCCATACTTGCGAAGCCGAATTCGGATTCGAACTTGACTAAGACTCATCCTCATCTCCCGCGCGATCAATAGCAAATTTCTTGTTTTCTTCATTTTTCGCATCGATGAAGGTGGTGATGTGTTGTGGGACCTGATTTGAGAGGGCTTGTTAGCTTTATGTTCTCCTTCTTCTCGTTTGTTTGTTTGTTTATTTGTTCCTCGACTCCTTTCCCTCTGTGACTTCGATTTTTCGCTTCTCTATCTCTCGTCCGTATTATCCGTCTAATGTTTTATTGACTAATTCTCTGTCTTTTCTTACCATCTCCCCCTTTCTTGTCCCTTTGCCCCTTCCAATAAGAAACCTTATAAAAGTGTGACAAAAAAACAACATAGAAAATGACATCTCCTACCTCACGAATCTCACAATCCTCACCCCGAATCGGTGTCCCATACACAGTGTGCACAGGTACCACACCGGTCCACACTCGATTTTTCAATTCTGCATCTTTGAGATCGTGGCGGTCGTCATGGGGTGGACCGCGACGGATTTTGGCGGAGGCGGTGTGGGGGGTTATGCGGAGGATCTGGGGGTTGGGTTGTTAGGAGTTTTTTTGGGGAGTAGAGGGGAAAGAGAGGGAGGAGCAAGGGAAGGGAAAGGAAGAGAAGTAAACGAACTTGGGTCGTAGTCATTTCTGTTTTCGTAGGAGGAACACGAGTGTTTTCCCATCGATCGGTGAGAACGGTGTTGGTTATTTTTTCCATTGCCCACTAGATAATTGGAGATGTGTTAGAGTTGTGGATGAGAATGGGAGAGTAGAGAGTTAGATTGATTAGGAGGAGAGGGAGAGTTTAGCGAGATCTGTGGGGTGATGCGATGGGTGGATGAAAAGACATATGAATAAACGAGGGAATAAGAGATGTGAAGGAAAGGGGAAGGCCATACCAATTTCTCATCGACGTCTTCGACAACTTGACCATATCCTTGTAGGATTGCACTGCGGTAATTGTAACCTGCGGGTTTATTAGTCTTTTTTTCTTTTAACCTCTTTTCAACTTCCTTTTCTCGTTCTCTCCCCGTTCTATTTCTCTCTCTTCACTTCTTCCTCTAAAAAACATATTCCCCATCCCCTACACATCTCCACAAGCCCTCTTCATCATCTTCTCCCAGACAATCACAACTTCCTCTCATCTACCCCAAAGAAATACAAAACTCACTATGATTATTCGGCGTAAGCGCCAAAACCAACCCATCCAAACAACTCGCCGCAACCGTCATCGGCAATCCTTCTTCCCCCTCGCTTCCCTCTCCTTCCTCCGAAGCCTTCTTCCCCATCCTCATCAACCGACTACTCACATAACCATGCAAATACAAATTCGCACCTTCGTTAATATTTTCCTCCGTGGGATTTTGCGGATCGTAGAGCCCCATGAATCCTAACATAGGGAGAATGGCGGGGAAGGGATCTTCAGGGGAGGGGGTGTGGACTTTGTGAAGGAGTGGTTAGTGAGGCGTGGAGTAATAGGGGGTTTGGAGAGTGTATGGATTTGATAGGATGGAGAAAGGAGGAAAATAGCAGGAAAATAGAAGGAAAATACGAGTATCCTCCCCTCAAAATCAGAACCAACAAAAAGTCAAGACACAAGAATAACCCCCAAAAACAGAAATCGCATCAGCAATCCCAATCAAAAAGAAAACACATTCCAACCCAAACTCAAACTCACAAGAAACATGTAAAATCGGCGAACTATTAATAATAGTATGAATAGTACGATGATCATATTTTGCTATTGCGAGCACATTAGCGAGATCCCTAGTACACACATCCCTAGTAAATACGCATGATATGGCGACATAAGATAACGAAATAGGGAGTATGAATGAATGAATGAAAAACAAGCAAACAAATTCAAAATCCTCGATTCGCTAGGAAACAAAGAATCGAAGAGGGAACATTAACCCCCCAACGATCCCAAGCCATATCCCAAATCAACAACCCAGAAATCTCAACGACGCAAACCCCAAAATTCAAGACACTAGCAAAAAGGAAAAAGGAAAAAATGAAAAATAACGAGAAATAATATACCCCGCGGTCTATATCTCTGCACCGTATTCCTCGGCGTCTTTGGATACATGGTTATTTCTCCTTCTGCTTCTGCATTTGCCATATCTTCTTCGTCTGCGGTTGATATGAGATTTTTGAAATCTGGAGATGAAAGTAAATTTAAATGAGAATACGGATTTGGATTTCTTGATGTTTGTTTGTTCGTCTTCGGGATTTTAGAGTTTCAGATCTCGATTTTGTAGATATTATCGATTTTCTCTTCTTTCGAATTGTGTGTGAAGGGAAATGTAAATATAAATGTTGAAAGTAGATGTTAAAAGTAAAAGGAACAATCAACTTCTCCCAAATCCTACAGATCACTCAAATCTCAAATCTCAAATCTCAATTCCAATTCCAATTCCAAAATCATATCTCTATATACCCCTTCCCTTCCCTTCTCTCCCCCCATCTCCCCTTCTCCTCCAATCCAATCCCTTTCCCAATCCACCCAATCCACCCAATCCTCTGACTCAACCCCCTCCCCCTCCCCATCCCCATCCCATCCCATCCCATCCCCATCCACAAACACATAAGCACAAATCACGTGTGCGGGGAGCTAATTACCCCATCCAGCAAGTCCACGCGAGACGCGGCAAGAGTTTGCGATTACTCACGCGATACTGAATTTCCAAATTTCCAATAAGATGCTCCTGATTACAGATGTATGTCACTCGCTACCTAGGTACCTAGGTAAGGTCCGTATCTTTACGTATAAGGACATCAATTATGCAGTAAGACGATACGTACGGCGATACCGATATGGTGATCTTAAATATAGAGGCAATGCGGTCGTGAGTTTATTGATCGCAAGGTATTTCCTTTGTTATGTGTATATGTAGATACATAGTCTATGCATGCGTACGCGAATTTAAATGTGATATTTTGTTATAGGTAGCAGAAAGATCTCGTGTCTAGCTAGCTAGCTCGGCTCTGCGAATCTAAGTTGAGCCTTACAATATCAATTGCATACGAGATTGTATCGAAGCAAAGCCAAGCCAAGCAAACTCGAGATTCTCATAGTATCATAACATACATACTTAGGTATCAGCACGGGGAAAAAAGTGTAATATTGGGTATCAAACCATATGAGATCCAGACTCCCGACAACCCCATTCCATTCTATCCCAACCCATCCACCCATATCATTTCATATAATAACGAATCAAATCCCACACAAACGAATTCAAAGAATCGTTTTACATTACACCGTCATTAGCTTCCTTTCCATTTTTCCCTTACCCCCAAACTTTCCTCTACGATTCCATGTCCCAATCCCAAACATAAAATGTCCAGAAATGTTCCTCCCCATCAAACTCCCCTTCATCATGCGCAGAATCTAGACTTGCCTGCAATTCCCTTGCAAAGCCCCAGATTTCATCTAGAGTATACCTACCACCATGTAAATCTTTCTGTAGACGACCCCAAAATTCTTCATCTTTTAAGCCTTGCTCTTCCTCGTATCTATACTTCTCTTTGAAATGATCATAAAATCTCTGTTTTTCATCATCGGGAATATCGCCAAATTTGGCTTCTCTTCGAGATTGAGCAGAGACGGGATTTCTATAAAAATATTTAGAACAGTAGAATGGAGTACGAAGGAATCTTAAATTACCTGTTGGCACCTCGGGGAGTATCGTAGTTGTCCGAGAATGGATCATTCCGGTCATCGTTATTGCTTTGACTTCTATGTGACGACGCAGCGGAACGTTCTCGTTCTACTTGTGGTATTTGTTGCACCGGCCTTCTCGATCTCTTCTTATTTTCTGCTTCCAGCTCTAGTCTGATTCTTTCAGCTTGTGGGAGTTTTCGGTACGCAATTTTCTCCATTTCAAGTTCGATCAGACTAGCTTTCTTTGGGCTGGCCATTATGGTTTTCTGTTGGGATGAGTTGAATTCTCTTATCTTTCGCTCTTGCTCCAGTCTCTCAGTTTCCAACCTGGCCTCTTCCTCTTCCCGTGCACGTCTAATTTCCTGGGTCAATGCAAGATGTTTCTCAATTTCCTCCTCTCTACGGAGCTCAGCAATCTTCATTTGACATCTTCGCTGCAACACATCTCGCAAATGAGTGCGAAGTTCCTTCAATGGTTGCCTCGTCTGGCCGCAGTTCGTAGGCTGTAAATCCTTCTCCTGGTTTTCGAGATAAGAGAAAAGATTGAGGATTAAACTGGTGATCCGATTCACAGTTAATAAAGCCTCGATTGACAACACCTGAAGGTTTCCATATGTAAGCATTGCGGTTCTCAAGACTTTCAAGAGTTCTCGAATAAGAACAATGTATATGTCCTCCAAATATCTACGTCTCTTCCTTCTAACAGGTTCGGGAGCATCTTCCGCCAAGGGCTGTAGCTTATCATCTACCCTGTTATTCAAACGATCAATCGTTTGCTCGATATGCGAATTGACTTCGATCTGCTTGGCATCGTTCTCCTCATTTATTGCTAGTTTAAGGGTTTGATAAAGTTGTTGGAGCATTTTCAAATACCGGTCCGTATTCTTTCCCGATATTGTTACAAGGCCACGCTTCTCTAGAACTACTGGTATCCATGTACCCCTAGTTTCTCTACAACCGAACCGTTTTGAAATTTTTTCAATATCCGGAAAAAAAGTACGGGTGACGATTCCAGTCCAGGCGACAAGTTGTTGGGAAATTTCTTGATAATTTTCTTCCTCATCATCAGATTCGTCATCAAGTTCTTCTCCAGCCGCTACACGTTGTTCTGGAATATTGGCGGCGGTTGCTACATTAGGTTTTTGTCCAACATTATCGGCGACTTCTCCCGGTTGCCCTTCTCTGACTCCCACTTTGCGCGAAGACTGAATCTTCTTGTTATGAAAACCATTTGCATGGTTGCTGCTGATTGTCCTCGCAACATTTGCGCTTTGTTTATGCTGTTCTCGCGAAATTTGACCTTGCGGTTTTGCCGGGGTTAGAGGCATAGCTATTTCTGTTATTCCATCGCCTCCATCGTCTTCGTCGCCTTCATCTTCTCCATCCTCTACATGCTCTCCGTCGCCTCTCGTTTTCCGAACGCTTGCACGTCTGCCGTTGGAGGGGGCACCTACGTCAGGTTGTCCAGGTTCTTGGTCAACTGTTGAGTTACCATTTCCAATATCTGCCACGTCAGGCAAGTCTTCATCAAAATCTCCAGACTCGTCAACAACGCTCGTGTCAGGCTGATTCCGAACTTTTTTGGGCTTCACACTATACTGCTTGGTTTTCGGGGTACCCTTCACCGATAAACTTTTACTTGCTCGCTTGGAAGGCGCGGGTCGAACATCTTGATTATCTTCCTCGGCAACGAAGTCATAGATGCTTGGATCATCTCGTTTGCGCTTTTGGGGAGAAGCACTTTGAAGTTGTGATACGTCTTGCGCGTCTCCCTTTTCTTTTTCCTTTGTTATTTGTTCTTTCCTGGGACGGCCCCTCTTTTTTTTCTCAGCTGGTGATGCTGGCTGAGCATTTTCAAGTTCTTTTGTCATATCTTCCGGCTCCAGCCCGGATGGATCCTCATTATTCTCATTTAATTGCTTGTTCAGTGCATCTTCAATATCCTCGTCCGATTCCGGTGCTACCTGTACAGGTTGTCGAGCCTGCCTAGCGGATGGAGCATGTTTTCTTGCGACTTTCATATCTACTTTTGGCGGCGGTCGATGTATTTTATTAAGAAAGTCTGCCGATGAGGCATCATCTGCTAGTGCTGCCATTGATAATACAAGGTTAGAAATAAGTACAAATGTGTGAATAATGATGAATGCACTTACCAGATCCCGATCGCGTCGACTTTGAAACCCCACTCTTCGCTTCTGCTAATATCAGGCCATCAGACATACATAGTCGCGTATTTATTATCAAATGCACTTACCAGCTTCTTGACGTCTGGTTTTTGGCATGGTTCCGAAGCTCCCTTGAGAAAGAAATGGGTTGACCTTGACAGCTTGCGCGAATATTTGTAGTGGAGATCTTGAGAGTCTTGTAGTACGAGTCGAGAGACTTGCTCTCAAGGAGCTGTATTTGAAATTATTGTAAAAAATTCATTCAAGTAGATGTACCAATCGAAACTTGTCGCGGCGCATTCATAATGAAGTATTGAACACGAACAAAAGATATGGAAAATCTGATAAGCAACCACAGGGCAACAATAAATAATGCCTGCAATCTAAACCAATCAAAGAGCTCGGGACAAACAGGGATATAGCTCTCTGATTGATATCATAATGCTTACCCCATGAAAGGAGATATCAAACAGAATCGCCTCGAATTTATATCTTCAACACGTTGACTCTTGCCACGGAGCAAAATTGAAGATGGCTTCACAGCAAATATCAAACCCAACTTCAGAGACTTCCTTATCTCGAAGCTTACCGATTCTAGATTCATCACAACCACATACTTTCATAAAGCCTGTAAAGAAAATTCATGAAGGTCACGATGTGCCCCACTTCCTCACATCAAAGGCCTATACGGATATTGGTGTGTTTATCATGCAACTCAATATTGCTATGTGTCCTAGGAAACCATCTGAAATCGGTGGAAATCCTCAGACGTGGACACTCGATTCTCCCTTGGAGTTATCAGAACCCGTGAAGAAATTACAAGACTTACTGCAAAATATTGATGCTATCATTGATGAAGCACCACCTGACACAGGACCAAGAAGATTTGGAAACGTTAGCTTTCGAAAATGGTACGATTTACTGGAGACGAGAGTGAAGGACTTACTGAAGCAGTATTTACCGGCTGAGGTCCTCCATTTTGGAGGTAGTTCTCCACAGGATGAGGTATCGGCTTTGGATGAACTTACTTCTTATCTGCTGGGTGGATTTGGAAGTGCGCAGAGACTGGATTATGGAACGGGTCATGAACTTAGCTTTTTAGCTTTCTTGGGATGTATCTGGAAGTTGGGCGGGTTCACAAAAACACCTTCAAATGGGGGCGAGTTAGAGAGAAGTATTGTGATGGGTATTATAGAGCCGTATGGTTTATCTTCTTTCATATCAAGGAAATGTGCTAATGTGACTATTAGTTACTTACGTGTAGTCCGACGTCTTATTCTCACATATACTCTAGAGCCAGCTGGATCTCATGGTGTCTGGGGACTAGATGATCATTCATTTTTGCCATACATTTTTGGATCTTCTCAATATTGCCCAGCTATTACCAATGATGAAGCTATGCCAGTTGAAGGATCTTTACCAGAATCTCCAAATCCAGGAGACGTAGCTAGGAAGATGACTGTTGATCGAGAAAGGAAGAACAATATGTACTTCTCTGCAATTGGTTTCATCAATGATGTCAAAACTGGCGCATTTTGGGAACATAGTCCAATACTTTTTGATATATCCGGAGTACGATCAGGATGGGGAAAGATAAACAAAGTCAGTATTCATTCTTGATACCTCCAACCATTCTAACGTGTTTTAGGGAATGATCAAAATGTATAATGCAGAAGTACTATCTAAATTTCCAGTGGTACAACATTTCCCATTCGGATCATTATTTAGTTGGGATCAAGACCCTCATGCTGTATCCGCGCCTCAAACCGTCCACACAGCAAATCAACCTCAACCAACAGGTTCGGGCGGAACACCAGCCACCCGACCATCAGCACAAGAAGGTACAAGAGCACCATGGGCTACCCCTTCACCATCTCAAGGCATACCACCCACAGTTGCGCCATGGACAAATCCAGGAGCCGCGACCGGTATGCCTTCAACAAGACGAATAATACCTTCTACATCTACAACGCCTCTCACAAGATCAACACCTCCCTCGGGATCACTCCCTCCAACGACAAATCCATCTGTTCCAAATAATGATGCATCCACATCTTCAAACGTACCACATCTAGATAATAGACCAACACGTGCACCATGGGCTAAATAAATAAGGAGAAGACGTTTTTGCTTGCTTGCTGATCCGATGCAAAGAAGAAAAGGGGGTACAATAAGTTCAATAAGTACAAGTACACATACAAATAGATACCTCGCACCAAACCCTTTCGGAGAGTTTCCATTAGGTATTAGGTAGACCGTAGCTAGCTACTCGTACCTAGCTATCCATAGAATTTTATGCAGTGTTATTAATCAAGAGTTGTTTATTTATGAACGATTCGCATCTGCATGATTCAATCACTCATTTACACACTCGTACCTACAGTATATACCGTATTATTCATCCATTTTTCATGGATGCATGTGGGGATATGTCAAACTACCTAGTAGGCTCGGGCATGTAGGGAGGTAGGGTAGGTATTGAGATGTTTAAATGGGGGTATTTAGATGTTTAAATGGGGGCACTTTTGTGTGCGCTTCATCCCGTGGTTAGTGTGACAGAACAGATAGTCTCGGCAGCTTATTTGGTGTGTTATGTTTATGTACGAGTAGTGTAGTGTATAATTAGTATATGAAGTACTGTATGAATGAAGTATGAAGTATGAAGTTAGGTTGGGTGTTGGGTGTTAGGTATTGGGTGTTGGGTTTATTGGATGAACCCCCATACCATCCATCCATCCACCCATCCCAAATTCCCACGACCCAAACCCCCAATCTCAGGATTCTCAGCATATAATATCTCCAAATCGTATATCCTCCCCTCCCAATTTCCCAGCAAATCTCCCAAAGGATCCTCCCTCCCATCCCATCCCTTCCATATAAAAGATTGCATCCATCCATCCATCCATCCATCCCTCATACCCAACCCCGTCTTCCAAGAGTGATTCATATTGGAGATGCGCAGATTATATATATATATATATATCCATACATACGCACATCCCAATCTCGAGCACGATATCAATCTCAATCTCAATCTCAATATCAATCTCGATATCGGTATCGGTATCCAGGCGCGCGTATCGAAAATACGAAAATGGGAAAATTCGAAAGCAAGGATATGAATACTGGTATGTGGATGTATGTGATGGTCGTTCTTATCATCAGATGTATCGGTATCTTACTTTCAACTTTGTACTCCGTAATTTTGTGTATTGTCCACTTTTGTCACATTTTGAAGGCGAGGATTTATACTTGTATAGATATAGATGGATAGATAGATAGATAGATAGATAGATAGATAGACTTGAGAATTCTGTTATATATTAACAGCATGCGATATTTACTGACTCGACGAAAGAAAAAAGGAAGGAAAGAAGGAAAGAAAGAAAGAAAGAAGGAAAGATTATTACGTGTGTATGTGCATGCGAAAGAAATCGATATAAATTACCTGGTAGCTACAGAGTATCTGTAGTTGTTCAGCTCAACACGAGAAATCACTATAGATATACTCGTGGAGATAGTATAAGGCAATTTATATTTATATTTATATCTACCCTATATCTCTCTATCTATCTAGTACGGAGATAGACTACCTATATAAACTCTATAGCACATAAACATCACGACTTCAGTTAATTCTTCATTCAATAACCACCATCCAACCCCCAATCGATAGTAAATTAATATACTATATCCTAACCCTAACCTCCAAATCCCCAAACCTTCAAATCCATCCCTTGTCACCCTTTTCCCATCCCCATCCCCTTTTTGAAATTTAGAATATCTCAATTCCAATTCCAATTCCAATTCCAATAGCAAGTTCAGACCAAACCTGATACCCACCCAGGGTTCGGATTTGTTGTGGATTGGGGAGTGGTGGGTAGATATTAGTAGCTTGGTAGGTAAGGTAGGGAGGGTATTAGGTGGGTGGCTCGGTGGGTATGAAACATTGATTATTTTACATCAGCGTGGTTCTTCGGGTTCTTCATCTTAATGTTGGCGAGTGATGGATGAGTGATGATTGATCTTGGGAGGATTGGAGATTAAAGATTGGAGATGGGGACTTGGGAGAGATTAGGAGGTACTAGGTAGGTATTATGTAGTACCGGTAACCCTTGAATTTGGGTGAGTTATGTTTCATAAGTCGGTTGAATGATTTGATGGCGGTGGTGTGATTATTGGTTGAATGTACGGAGTAACGGTTTGAGATGGATGATGGATGGGTGTAAATGACATTGAGGACTATCTAGGGACTGCATAGGATATTTTTAGGATTGTTCAAGGTAGGTATTCAAGGTATTCGAGGTATTCCAAGTCAAGGTCATAGATTCTAGATTGGTCTTAACCTTGAATAATATACCTAGGAAGTTTATTGTCAAAATATAAGTTATATATAATACGTTGTATATATATATTAGATTAGTAGGTATAATAGATAGATAGATATATTTGGATATAATCCAATAGAAATACCAGATATGGAATCACATATATGATTCGAACGAATAGAATAAACGTGATACGAAGAATACTATCTACCTAGGAGGTAATGCCCATGTCTTTCTTTCTTTCTTTCTTTCTTTCTTTCTTTCTTTCTTTCTTTCTTTCTTTCTTTCTTTCTTTCTTTCTTTCTTTCTTTCTTCTCTCTTCTTTCTTCTTTCTTTTCTTTCTCCCTCTCCACCTACGCTAGATGCATCCACCATCGTTGAATGGATGAAAGAATACACAAATGACTGAATGAATGTGGCATGTGCATGTGCATGTGTACTTTGTATGTGTCTGTATGTGTCTGTATGTGTTTGTATGTATCGGTAGTACATGTGTCATTTATTCGAGTTATACCCAAATGAGGGATAGATAAGGTTTGGAATTCTTGGTCTGATCTTATCTTCAAATGAATCTCCAAATGACCTGCAAATGACCTTCAAATGACCTCCACGCTTTCCTTCCTATTGTAGAGAAGAGACTGGGTAGGTAGGAAAGTGTGGTAGACTGGTAGTGTGGTAGGTAGTGTATCTCTCTCAACAACAAAAACCGTCAAGCCTCCTTTCCCATTATCAATTTTGATTCATTTTCATTCTTCTCTCCCTTTTTCCATACATAATCTTTTGATCATCACTCCAAACACACATTTTACTTGACTTCACTTGACTTGACTTTGACTTGACTTTACCTTTCTTGACTTCACTTCCCTTTCCTTTTCTTCAGGAGTTGTTACGAGAGTAATAATTTCATCTCTCCAAAATTAATAAATCATTCAAAATCATTCAAAATCAATCAACTCCCCATTCCCATCAAAAAGTTCCAGAACACACATCCACCCAAGTTATCAAATCTCTTCATAAATCTTTAAAATTTGATCTTCGCAAAAGGTCTCATTCTTCTTTCCGACAACCTCATCGAAAGACCAAAATAATTTAAAATCACTCCATCCATACCAGGGGCTTTAATCCACTCGAAAAGAAAATCTATCAAAATGCCCGGCGTTCGTAAGTAAAATCATTTCCATTTCCATCTTCTGCTTCGATCGTTTCTTCTTCCATTTCATTCATCCATTCTCTCATTCATTCATTCATTCATTCATTCTTCCTCTCTCCCTCTCTCTCTCTCTCCTTCTATTAAGACGACTTTATTGTTTTCTTGAATTTGCTTCATTGATTCCATCACTCTCGTTTTTCTATCTTTTCATCACATTCTTTCATCACCCGTTGTATTGTATTATCGTCGTTTGATTTATTTCTATTTGCCCTATTACTTTAATTCTATCTACCACCTTAATCAACCACATCTTTCAAAATGGGTATTTACTTTTTACACTTGTCACCATATCTCTTGTTTCCTACATATCTATCGATCTATTTGTTTCTGTACTCTTACCATCTCCATATCATAACTAACCATCCTTCCTACCATAGCACCAAAAGCATTCGAGACCATCAAGGCCAAGTTCAAGGCTCTCCTCAAAGGAAAGAAATCCAAGAAGGCTGAAGCTGAACCAACTGCCGATGCAAAAAAGACCGATGCAGCTCCAGCTACCGAAACCGCCGTTACTGACCCAGCTGCTGAGGGAACTGCACGTATGTTGTCAACTCTTAGTCTCATCCCTTCTCACATATACTAACGTATCCCTTTCAGCAGAAGTAAAGGCGACGGAACCAGCAACTGCTGAAACTTCAGCCCCAACTACCGCAGAAGCAGCTCCAGTTGTAGCCGAACCAGCCAAGACGACCGAAACTGGTGAGCCTCCATATATAATCGGAACCTTGGTGAAAGCTCATAGTACTGATACTTCAATAGCAGCACCCGAAGCTCCCAAGGTCGAAGAACCCCTTAAGCCTGAGCCTAGCGCACCAATCGTCGCTGCTACAGCTCCTCAACTTTAAATGATATCATCTTTCGATATTATCGATGCGCCAGCATTATATATATATGAATATATCATGCACGCAAGATGAAACGCATTTGCCTACCTTTACCTTTGAATTACACGTACATTTGATTTCGAACTCGATACGGATATGGGAGATACCCAAATACAATCTCTTTGATACCATGGTGAAGATGGTGTAAAGATCCATGTTGTAATGGCAGGAGATACGACTGATGGTGAAGCTTGAGGTGATGGATAATACAGACACCTCTTCACCATGTCTATCAAAGCGTGGTTGAATTTCCGAAACAGAAGTCGTCAGAACAGGATAATAATGTGTTATCATGTTTCCTTTGTGTTTTCTTTACTCTTTTATGTCTATTCAAGGTTTTCCTCGATGGTCTTTTTAGTTTTTCAAAGTTGATTGAGTTGAAATTGATGAGATGTTTTTATCAACGAAAAGCAGATATACATCGACTTGATTCATACAAGATTGATTAAGGAGAATGAGGAATGGATTAGATGTGGATTTTTCGATTTCTTTTTTACTTTGTTTTATTGAATTATAGTATCTAATTGTACATGGACGGGTGCGTAAGCGGAACGAATGGTCATATACCCCCTGATACCCTAGGTACCTAGTTCTCGTTGTGGAGAGGAGAGAGAGATGTGGTTTGTTTATAGGAATGAGTTTATAAGAATCTTGATCTTGAAATGAAGAATGTTTTTTGTTTGTGTGAAGTGAAATAAGTGAGTGGTGAGTGATTGATCGAGTGTGTTGGCTATATGTGAAGCTGGTTTGGGGAGGTTTAAGAGTTTTGTAATTGATGGGTATGGTGAGTAAGTAATTTATGGAAGTTGGTTTGAATACGAGGAGTGGGTTGTTGAATGTGAGTGAAGTTTTTGAGGGAGAGATAAGAATGAAGTTGGAGAGGCTGAGATGAAAGGATCTGGAGATAGGGTAGGTAATGCAAGTGAGATGGCATTTGGATTGATTATTGAGGAGAGGAGAGGAGAGGAGAGGAGAGGAGAGGAGAGGAGAGGAGAGGAGAGAGAAGAGCTATGTATGTATCTATCTTCTTAGTATTTGAGTTTTGGAGGGGGAGCTGTAAGTGTTAG